>NC_077227.1:494169678-494469678 GCF_027887165.1 Monodelphis domestica
CCACTCAGGTATCTCTGCCAAGAAAATCCCAGATGGAGTTATGAAGAGTCGTACATTTCTGAACAACAACAACAACAACAACAAAATAGAGACAGTAAGACTTGCTTCTGATTTTACAGGATTGTTTGGAGCAAAGTATATTGCAAATCTTAAAATGTCTGCTACACTGTCCATTTTATATAGGAACAAACTGAATTTCTTTTTTTTTTTTAATATATTTTATTTGATCATTTCCAAGCATTATTCGTTAAAGACATAGATCATTTTCTTTTCCTCCCCCCACCCCCCATAGCCGACGCGTAAGTCCACTGGGCATTAGATGGAACAAACTGAATTTCAAGGCCACACAAAGATGGCGGATAACAAAGACAAAATTCAAACTTTGGTCTTCCACCTCCAAATCCATTGTTTGTTCATAATGTCACACTGTCCATGTAATATTCAACTAATTAATCGAGTAATAAACATTTATTAAGCATTTACTATATGCCAGACAATGTACTAAGGATACAAAAAAAAAAAGCCAGAAGATAGTCCCTACCCTTCAGGAGCTTACAATCTAATGGAGGAAACAACATGAAAATAAATATGTACAAACAAGTTATATACAGGAAAATAGGAAAAAATAACAGATAGAACACATCAGAATTAAAAGGGCTTCAGAAAGGCGAAAGGCTTCTTGTAAAAGGTGAAATTGTAATTGGAACTTAAAGGGAGCCAGAGAGATCAGTAGTTGGAATCGAAGACATAGAGTGTTCCAGGAATGGAGAACAGTCAGAGAAAATGCCTGAGGAGCCAAGAAATAGTTTCTTGTTTGTGGACCAACCAAGAGGCCAATGTCAGTGAATCAAAGACTACATATAATACATATAGGGGAGTAAGATATATAACAAGACTGGACCTAGAAGAGCCCTTCAAGGTCCCTGAGTCACAAGGTCAAAGTTGGAAGGGACCTCAGACATTTTTGTTTGTTTGTTTAATTTTTATTTAATTAATTAATTAAGGATATTTTTCTATGGTTACAAGATTCATGTTTTTTCCCTCCCCTTCTCCCACCCTCTCCCATAGCTGACAGGCAAAGTACATTGGGTTTTATATGTGCCATTGATCAAGACCTAT
The DNA here is from genome assembly GCF_027887165.1 of Monodelphis domestica. Lineage (NCBI taxonomy): Eukaryota > Metazoa > Chordata > Mammalia > Didelphimorphia > Didelphidae > Monodelphis > Monodelphis domestica. The sequence continues at coordinate 494,170,798 of NC_077227.1, forward strand.
TTCCATATTATTGATATTTGCACCAGGGTGATCAGCTCGAGTCCACATCCCCAATCATATCCCCATCGAATCATGTGACTCAGACATTATTTGAGAAAGACCCTGAGGTTTGGTGAGTGCTTAAAAAACTGGTTTAAAATTAAGGCATTAATTAATGTTAATTGTATATATTATATTAATTATATGAATATAATTAATAAAATTAAGTTAATGGCAAAGCCACGACAAGAATCTTTTACCTCTTAAAACTAGTGCTCTTCTAACTAGATATCATACCATTTCCCTTGTTTTCATCCCTCATATAAACATTTAAAATTTGATTTAAAAGCTTTCAGAAATTCTCTTAACTCACCTCACCCCAAATGGATCTCTTGAGTGTGTAGAAAACCACCTCATCAGTGTTACACTTGGATGAACCTATCATCTCTTCAAAGGGAGATGACAAACATTAGCATGATGCAATGACTATTCTCCTTGTGTGAGTTCATGATCGTCTCAACCCAATTCAACAGAAAGAAGAGAATCCCTGGCAGCATGATGCGATCATAGTCAAAACTCACAGATATATACCGTGTAACCTGTGCTTCAGCCCATATCAAAAAGCTGGATGACTGGCGTCAGAGAGATCTCGGTACAAAGGTAGTAAGTGTGGATTGAAAGCCACCTATTCAAAGCACTTTCCAAGGCTCTGAGTGGACTTTGAGTTCAATATTGGTCTATTGCATAATGTGATCGCACAAAATAATGTGATGCCAACTTGAGCAGTGATAGAAAAGAAATAGCATTGGGGAACATAGATGCTAGCCTGGAGGTGGGGGGACCTGGGTTCAAATTTGACTTCAGATATTTCCTAGCTATGTGACCCTGGGCAAATTATTTCACCCCATGCCCTTCTTCCTTAGTTTTGTTCCTAGGACAGAAAGTAAGAGTTTTAAGAAAAATAACTAACTGAATGAATGAATAGCATTCAGAATGAGGGAGCCACGGGGCTTTACCATAGTCAGACCATACATAGAATATTGTGTTTGGTTCCAGCCATGACATTTAAAGAAAGATGTTGATAGACTGTCAAATTCATAGGATGGTGATGAGAATGATGAAGGAGATTCCCCTCCCTCAAACTCCACTCCCCAATGAGGATCACTTGAAGAAACTGAGCTTACTTAGTACCAAGACGAGAGGGAAAAGCCTAAGAAAGAGCAAAAGCGTTCTCTTTGAGCATTTGAAGACCTTCTGGGGGAAAAGGAGTCTATTCCTTCTGTTTGGTCCCAAAAGGCAGAACTAGAGACTCAGCATGACAACTGGATCAAGTGCTGGACTTCATCAGGAAGACCTGAATTCAGCATTGGTTTGGGGATCCTGGGCAAATCCCTGAGCTGCAGTTTCCTCATCTGTCAATGAAATGAAAGTTTTAGACTAGATGACCCCTAAGGTCCTTGTCCACGCTGAAGTTGTGGTCCAATAAAAAAGGAGGCAGAATTTGGTTCAATGGGATCAATTTCCACATACTTGAATTTTGCTCAGTCTTTTTTGAGTTGGGTGTGACTCTTTGTGACACCATTTGGGGTTTTCTTGGCAGAGATACTGGAGTGGTTTGCTATTTCCTTCTCCAGCTCATTTTGACAGATGAGAAAACTGAGGCAAACAGGTTTAAGTGTCTTCCCCAGAGTCACATAGCTAAAAGGTGTCTAAGGCCAGATTTGAATCCTGAAAGATAAGCCTTCCCAACTCCAGGCTCAGCACTCTGTCCAAAATGGAAGAGGCTCCCTCTGGGGGTGCTGAGTTCATGAGTCTACATGTTCAGTTCCACAAATATTTATTAAATATTAAGTACAAGACATTATTGTGGGTGATGGGCATAAAAGGGATAAAACAGCAACAGTCCCTGATCTAAAGGAAATGACATCACCAAGAGAAGTAAATACAAAATAACTTCAAGAGGGAGAGAAAACTCATAACTCAGGGCTCAAGAAAGGAACCAGGAAATGAACCCTGAACTGTGCATTGAAAGAAGCTAGGAAGGATAGAACACTGCTTGCCAAGGATATTTTTTACTTGTTTTTTTTTTTAATAAATTTAATTGAAATGGAGTTTTTCTCCATCACCAAAATTTCAACCATTATTCCTCCCCCATCGTCCCCCAGAAAGCCATAGCAGATAAAATAATATTTTTATTAAAAGGGTGAAAGAGGCAGCTAGGTGTCTCAGTGGATTAAAAGCCAGGCCTAGAAATGACAGGTCCTGAGTTCAAATTTTATCTCAGACACTCCCAAGCTGTGTGACCTTGGGCAAGTCATTTAACCCCAGTTGCCTAGCCTTTACTGCTCTTCTGCCTTGGAACCAATACTTTGTAGTTAATTCTAAGAAGGCTAAAGGTTTAAAAAAGAACTCAACTTCATGAGTCCAAAATCCTGCCTTAGGCGCATCCCAGCTGTAGGACCCAGGACAAGTCACTTAACCCTCTTTGCCTCAGTATTTCATCTGTAAATTGATCAGGAGAAGGAAATGACAAACCACTCCAGTGTCCTTGCCAAGGATATTGTTGAGAAAAAACAGACTTTTAGGCAGAACTTGAAAAAGGCAATTGCATGAGAAATAATAACAGCTGATGTGTCATAGTCATTTGCAAAAAAATCTTTACATCCATTATCTCATTTGATCCTTGCAACAAACCTGTGAGGTCCACCGTATAATAGGTATTATTATCCCCATTTTACGGATGAGGAAAATAATGCCTGAGAAGGAGAACTATATTATGGTATTGCCTAACTTTGAAGGACCATGTAGGGTTTGAGCAAGGTGATCACCGAGTTCCCTTCCAACCCTGCATTATGATTCTGCCTTTAACTCCCCCAAGCCAGAGCCCCAGGCACAGAACCTGCTGATCCTTCCTGTCCCAGCTGCTCCCTCCAGCAGCCACGCTCGGCCCCTCACTAAGACCTTCCCTTTCACCTGTCTCCTAGAGACAAAAAGCTCAAAGGAGAAGTTGTTTTACCAGGAGCCCCAGGAATTCAGTGTCCCAACCAACGGGCAGGTGTTTGCTGTCGGTGCTATTTGCTTACACATGTCATCTCTGATTTCATTTCACCCGGCTCCCTCGTCCCCAGGCTATGCCTCCTTCTTTATTTTTTAGCCAGGACTCTTCTAATTTCCTCATTCTCTCCAGGATCCCATCTCAATTTTTTTTTACCTCATGACATGGCTGTGGTAGGACCAAAAGTCCATTTGCTCTGAAATCAGAAGACCTAGGTTCAAATCCTGTCTCTGCTGTTACTGTGTGACCTTTGATACTATACTGGGTCCCAACTTCCTCATAAAATGGGGACCACAATACCGGTACCCCCGCTGTAAAAATTAAATTAGTCTCTACTGATAAAATATTTTATTTTATGAGGTTTATTAAAGATTATTAGACATCAAGGATAAAGAATTACAAATAAGAAACACTCGTGTGTAGGGCTGATTTGCCCATTCACATTCACTTACTACACCTTGCATGCCAAGTAGAGAGACATGGGCTTAGGAGTGGAAGAAGAGAGCTCTTGGGAGTCAGAGAGCCCTTTAAATACTAAATTGTGTTCTCGCCCAGGTGGAATCTCAGGCGAGATTATAGGGAATTCTGGGAAGTACCAAGGACTTCTGGGGATTGAAGTTTGGAGTTCAAATCTCCATTTTTACACAGCCTACATCACGGGGCAGACAAGAGGATCAAATGAGATCCTGGTTATAAGGTGCTTGGTAAATTGTTACAGAACTGTCAGCTATTATATTTGTGTCTCAGTTCCCGTTTCTAGTTCATTTAGAAGACTTCCTTCTTTTCCCACCATGTCCAAGCTATCCATCACCCCATAAAATGGAGAGAAAAAGACAAATGGGGGGGGGGGGTAATAGAGTGTGAAAGGGAGCCAGGAATTGGGAGGGGAAGAAGACTGAGAGATGAGAGTCTTCAGATATCTCAAGGGCTGCCATTGGGAAGAGTGAGGAGATTAAGTCAAATGACTCCAAAGGACAAAACTGGGACCAATAAGTAGGTGATAAGGGAAGGGAAGCTTCACCCCCATATCTGTTATCTCATTCATTTGATCCTTCCAACAGCCCTGTGGCCTAGATATTACACTTCATTATTTTACCTGTTTTATAGAAAAGCAAACTAATGTTTGAAGCTGTTGAATGACTTATCCATGGCCTCAAAGCTAAGAAATTAAGACATGAAGCAAAGTCTTCCAGATTCCAGGACCAGCCCTCTGGCTACAGCCCCACAGGGCCCTAACTCCTCTGGGCCTCTGGATCCTCCTTGTAAAATGAGGAGAGAAGTCAAGATGATCTCTAGGATCCTTTCCAGCTTTAAACCTCGAGATTCTATGGATCCCACCTTCCACCATCCATCATGACTCCTAAATTATTCAGACACTTCCTTACTTTTACAATATCGTGCTTGTTCTGGAAACCCACTCTACCTTTTTTTCTTCAATGTTCAGACTTTTATGGAAAGTTTTACCAAGTCAAAAGTTATATCCCTATTATCAAGAGGAATGGCAGTCTTGAACTCATCCAGAGCTCTGGCATTATTTAGAGTTCTGCAGGCACTTAAAGTTTCTACTAATCTAGTCTTCCCTCGGTGAAGCTAGGTTGTGTGGCAGACAGAGTGCCAAGCCTAGAGTCAGGAAGACTCATCTTCCTGAGTTCAAATCTGGTTTAAGACAATGAAAAGTGGTGTGACTCTGAACAAGTCACTTAACTCATCTGTCAAATAAGCCGAAGAAGGAAATGGCAAACCACTCCAGTATCTTTGGCAAGAAAACTACAAATGGGGTCAAGAAGAGTCAGAAATGACTGAAAAACGACTGAACGAGAAGTCTTCCCTAGAGAACTAGCACAGTTTAATGCAATGGTATCAAATTCAAATAGAAACGAGGACCAGTAATCCATACATAAGGATCCCTGAGGGTGGCATATTGACTTAGTTTTAAAATGTGATATCATCTAATACATGTGTAACCCAGTGGAATTGCTTGTCAGCTCCCAGAGGGGATTGGGAAAAGGGGAAGGAAACAACATGAATCATGTAACTTTGGAAAACGTATGTGTAAATTTGTTACTGGAATAAAGTAAAGAAAAAAAATTAATCAGAAGATAAAAATGTGATATCATCAGTGTTTTATTATATTTTATTTCTTTTATTAAATATTTCTCAATTACATTTTCTTCTGATTTGGGCTGCACCAGGGAGCTTGGTTTACACTTCTGGTTTAATGGGCAGAGGGATGTCCTCAAAGTCAAGAAGGCCTCAGATTCAAGTCTTGCCTCTGATATATATCCTGGCTGTGTGACCCTGGACCAGTCACTTAACCTCTTAATGGCTCAGGTCATTGTCTAAAACCATAAATTGAGGAAAATGTGCTACTGTACATTGGCAGAAAGACTGAGGTCACAAGTCCAACCTTCCCCCTAATCTCATTCCACTACTGCATCTCTGTATCAAGATGAGTGTAATATAATATTGTATTACATTAATAGTTCAATTCTACAAACATTTGTTAAGTGCCTACTATGTATTTGTATTTGTTTCTCCAACATTTAGCCCTAGGAGGTCAATATTATGCCCATTTTACAGTTGAGATGAAGGGGTGCCCATAGTCACAGACCTTGTCAGGACTCACATTTGGACCTTCTGGTTCTGATTCTAAATCTAATGTCCTTCCCAGGAAACCACACTGCCAGAGAAGGCAATTAGTATTTTGTGACCCCAAAGGGCTGGGGAGAGAAGCCATCCAATGGGCCCTCAACGGGCCTTCTAATGAACAGCCTACATTCCAGCAGCCTGAAAGTTGTTCTCCATATTTTATTTATGATGAAGTCTTTGAAGGGGGGACAATGCGGGAAGAGAAGTTACCAAAATATCCTGGAGATTCATTTCCTAATAATGGCAAGGCTTCGGGATGAAGACCTGCAGGGAAGCTCCATTCTTTCCTGTAGACGCCATCAGACGATGTCCACTCTCGGCGAAGAATGAATCATTCTAAATAGGTCAGTGATGACATTAAAATCCTTGTATTTGCATGAAATGATCATTCCCTTACAACCCCCCCCCCTCCTCCTTTCTGTCTGCCATTCCTCCTTCCAGCTCAACTCAAATTCGACCTTTTCCAACCCTCCTCCCCTAACCTCCAATTCTCCATAGAATAATATATTCGAATATTATATTGATAATGATTAGTATTACTTTTCCTCTTTCCAGAGGGCCTTAAAGTTCACAGAGTTCTTTCATCCCAGGGGCCTTTAAAATCATGAAAAACATGGGGGCAGCTGGGTGGATCAATGGATTGAGAGCCAGGCATAGAGATGGGAGGTCATAGGTTCAAATCTGGCCTCAGACACTTCCCAACTATGTGACCCTGGGCAAGTCACTTGACCCCCATTGCCTAGCCCTTACTGCTCTTCTGCCTTGGAGCCAATACACAGTATTGACTCCAAGATGGAAGGTAAGGTTTAAAAACATTTTTTAAATTAAAAAAAAATCATGAAAAACAATGGGATTAGAATTCTCTCCCTCTGCCACCTCAAGATAAGCACCTTAACTGTCAAAGCTCCTCAGTAGCCAAGGAAACTGGCTTTTCTTCCTCCTCCTCCTCTTCCTCGGGCACCAGAGCATCAGAAATAGTCCAATCATCACCAGCTTCAATGAAAACCACAGCAAGCACTTCCCCAAAGGGAGATGCAGCCGTTTAACTGACATCAGCTAAGTAGCTCCGTTTCTGTCTCATTTGCGGGGAGAGGGGTTGGATTGACTGTTCCTTTGGCAAATACTCCGGGTAGCTGGGGGTTGCCCTTGGGAGCAGCTTTGTTTATTCACTGTCAGTGTGAGAAGGCCAGCAGCCCACAGAAGGAAAAGAAACTTGGAGCCGTGGTGTATTGTGTTCCAAGCAGCCACAGGCTGGGACATGCCCAGGTAGAAAAGCCCAGGGTGCATCTATGGTCGCTTAGAAAGAGATGCAAGATGGCAGCCGTGTTAGGAGAACCAAATGCTGGCCCTGGTACTTACTTAACCTATGTGACTTCAAGGAAGCTTTCACCATTGCAGGACTCAGTTTCCCCACTAGCAAAATGAAGGCATTGAACCAGCTCATCTCTACTGTCAGACCCAGCTCCAAATCTTCGTATTTAATTATTTCCTGCATTTGTCTTTATTCACTTTATATTTATATTGTATATATTTATATATATAGGAGTCTCCCTCAAGGGAGCTAGCTAGGTAGCCCAGGATAGAATTCAGGAAGACCTGGGTTCAAATTTTGACTTAGCTCTGTGACTCTGGAAAAGTTACAAACCTTTCTCTGCCTCAGTTTCTTTGACTATAAAATGGGGATAATAATAGCACCTACCTGTCAGAATTGTTATGAGAATCAAATAAGATGATATTTGTAAAATGTACTTGGAATAATAAGCGCTTTATACATATTTATTCCCATCTGTCCCAATCCCCTAAATACTATGATAACCTTGCCTTTCTTATTCAGAAATAGCCATAGGGTCCCTAAGAGAGAACTACTACACTACACTACACTACACTACACTACACTACACTACACTACACTACACTACACTACACTACACTACACTACACTACACTACACTACAGAGTATTATAATTTATAGAGGCTGTGGAGGGTGGCTCAGTAGAGAGAACTTTAGACTTGAAATCACGAAGACTCCTCTTTCTTAGTCCACATTTGTCTTCAGACTAGCTGTGTGATCCTGGGAAAGTCACTAACCATGTTTGGCTCAGTTTCCTTATTTGTAAAATGGAGGAAATGGAAACCACTTTAGTATCTTTGCCAAGAAAACCCCAAAATGGCAGCATGAAGAGTCCAACTTGAATGAAACAACTGAACAACAACATAGAAGAAGGATTCGATTGGTTCTGCTTGACCACAAAAGGAAAAACTAGGTACAATGCTGGGTGTTAAAAGCAAAGAGACAAATTTAGCTGTGAGGTTAGAAAAAGCTTCTTAACAAATAGAATTATCTATTATGACGATCATAAGAATTTGTTTTGCTTAATTATACAAATTTGTAATAGTTTTGTTTTTCTTCCTTTCACAATTAGGGTGGGAGAGAGAGGGAGGAGAGATAGGAAGGAGAGAATTCATATCTAAAAATCAAAGTAAGTTCAAAGCAAATGAACAAAAGAGGTGTCCACGGATGGAATGGGCTACCTGGAGGGGCTGTAGTTTTCATTCTTTGTACTTGTATCTCTGGTGACTAGCGTGGTGCCTGGGACATAGCAGATGCTTAATGAATGCTTGTGGGTCAATTGATTGATTGAGGTTCTGCACGGCAAAATTCCTTTTAGCTACAGGTTAGATTAAATGGCTGCCAAGGTCCCTTCCAACTTTGAAATTCTGTGACTGGTTTTGCAAAAAGAGGGAAAGGAGTGGCTCTAAGCACCAGCTGAGAGATCCTTGCAGGGAAAGTGGAATTTTATAATGTTACCCCAAAAACTGACCTTGGGTTAATGAATTTCATGGGAAGGTGCTTCCTACAATTAATGAATACATTTGCTTTAATTTAAAAAAAAAGAAGTAGAAGGAAAAGGAAAGTGAAATCATCAGACATAATGGAAAAGCCAAGGAATTGCTATGAATCAGGTTGGAGAGAAGGGATATAAACAGCCTGTAGGAACAACAGAGAAAAATATAAATAATGATGGGAAGAGGAAGAGTGGGTCAGGTATGGACCTATTATTTCATTAGTGCAGGGTCTTGCTTCTCATACTTTTTGGTCTCAGGACCCCTTTACACTCTTAAAAATTATTGAGGACTGGGAGCAGTTGGTGGGTCAATGGATAGAGAATCAAGCCTAGAGACAGAAGGTTCTGGGTTCAAATATGACCTCAGACACTTCCTAGCTATGTGACCCTGGGCAAGTCACTTGACCCCCATTGCCTAGCCCTTACCACTCTTCTACCTTTGAACCAACACACAGAATTGACTCTAAGATAGAAGCTAAGAGTTGTTTTTTTAATTATTGAGGGCCTCCCAAGAGCTTTTGGTTTGGAGAGGTTATAACTATCGATTTTTAAGGAATTCAAAATTGAAAGTTTTATTATGAAAAGAACTTGATTTTGAAGACCCCCTGAAAGGAGAGGATCAGTGTCAAATGCTGCAAGAAGGAAGACTGAGAAAAGAACATGAGATAGGGCAATGAGGACATCATTGGTAACTGAGAGAGATGTGGTCATGAAGCATCATTGGTAACCACAGAGAGAGTGGATTCAACTGAGTGATGAGATTAGAAGCCAGACTGTAAAGAGATGAGGAGTGGGGAAAAAGGAGGGGGAAGTAGAGGGAATGAATGTAGATATCTTTTTCTCCTACAGAACTACCTGAGGCACATAGCCTCACCCTGAGGCTTCAGTGACCATATTTTGAGAACTACTGGTGAAGGAACTTCTGGTGAGGAAACTTCCTTAACACATCAGCAACTCTCCTGCAACTTAAAGGTTTACTAGCCTGAGCACTAAAAAATTAAGTGACTTAGCCAAGGCCATACTCATTAGCTGTCACAGGCTGGTCAGCTCTATCAATCAGTCAATCAACATTTTTCATTGAAAATTTTTATTTAATTAATTAATTTAGAATATTTTTTCATTATTACATGATTCATGTCCTTTCCTTCCTCTCCCCCCAACACCCTCCCCCGCCATAGCCAACACACAATTCCACTGGGTTCAATCAACATTTTAAAGTACCTACTATGTGCCAAATTATATGCTAGGTGAGACAAAGACAAAAATGCAGAAGGTCCTGCTCTCAAGGTACATATGTTCTATGGGAGAGATAACTTCTATGTATATAAGTTTAAATGTATACAAAATATCAACTCTAGTTAATAGAATTCACTATTAACTCTTTTTCAGTCATGTCCAACTCACCACGACCCCATTTGGGGTTTTCTTGGCAAAGATACTAAAGTGGTTTGCCATTTCCTTCTCTAGCTCAATTTATAGACGAGGAAACTGAGACAGAGTAAAGTGACTTGCCCAGGGTCACAGAGCTAATAAGTATCTGAGGCTAGATTTGAACTCAGGAAGATGAGTCTTCTGGATTCCATGCCCAGCACTATCTACTTTGCCACCTAGCTACCCCTATGGTCAAATCATAAACTCCCTACCTTCCCAGCTTTATTACACCTGACTCTCCTTCATAACCCTACAGTCTGTCAGGATGGCCTTTTTTACTGGTTTCATTGAAAAGGGCAGTGATGGGTCAGGACAGAATTTTAAGAAAACCATCTTGTTAATTATTTGAAGAATGAGTGAGGGAAAACTTGAAGCACAGAGACTGAGTTAGAGACTAGTATAATAATCCAGTTGAGAAGGGATAAAGTAATGACTGTTAACGGAGGGAAGGAGACAGTAGAAAAAGAAGTGGTAGAGACAGACATGACCAGCGATGGCAATTGATTGCCTCTCTGGGATGGGTGAGAGTGAGAAGTCAAGGATGAAGACATTGATGAGCTCCTGGAAGAACGGTGGTACCTGTAGTTAACAGTCATAGAGAAGTGTGCAAGACGGATAGATTTTTGTGGGGATAGGAAGAGAGAATGAGCTCTGTTCTAGACCTAGTAAGACTGAGATGCCTACAGAGAACATCCAGTTGAGAACGCCCGATAGGCTACTGGTGATGGGGGATTGGAGCTCGGAGAGAGACTAGGGAAGGATGTCAATGAGTCTACTAATCAGTCATCTGCCTAGAAATAATAACTCAACTCATGAGCACACATCAGGGAGAGTGGAAAGAGAAGAGCAGGAGGTGGACACAGCCACAGTTGTGGACACGATCTGAATGGTGATACCACAAAGAAGCCTGAGAAAGAGTGGTCAAACAGGTAGAAGGTGACTCAGCAGAGAGCAGGGGAGAACCAAGGGGGAAATCCTAGAGGGGAGAAAGTAACCAGGAAAAGAGAGTGGATAAACAGTGTCAAATGGTACACAGAGAAGGATGAGGACTGAGAAAAGAACATCCGATTTGGCAACGAAGAAAGACATTACTGGCAACTTGGAGAGAGATGTGGCAATGATGAAATCATTGGTAACTATGAAGAGAGTGGTTTCAGCTGAGTGATGAGATTGGAAGCCAGATTATAAAGAGTTGAGAAGTGAGTGAAGAAAGAGGAAGCGGAAGCAATGAGTGAGAACAGCTTTTTTCTCCCAGAATGTTGCCAGAGGCATTTAGAGGTAGAGTGACTTGTTGGTGTTGGTAGTTCATAGTTAATAAAAGCTGGAATTTAAAGCCAGGTCATCTTGACACAAGGTCTAGTGCAGTGCAACACTACTTCTTGGTATAAATAGTAGTATCCTTATTCTGCAAGGAGAAACCCAATACAAAAGATATTAAGTGACTTGTCCAAGGTCAAGTACTTACTTACGACAAGTAAGCCTTTAGCCAGAACTCAAACGTAAGTCTCTCCTGACTCCACACTTAAAACCTGTTTGACTACACTATCTATTCTGCCTCTGTCCGGGAGACACATTTCAGCCCTGAACTTGGTAGAAGGTTCATCATCACATGCAAATGCAGTGAAGTAAACCATGAGCCAAAGACATCAGCTTCCTGGATCTTGGCATCGAGACTGCCAAAACCATCTGATCTTCCTCTCCCTGAACATCAATTCTCTACACAATATACACCACAATTAGTCATCCAGCCTCTGCCTAAAGATCTCCAATGGTAAGGAATTCAGTAACTCAGGAACCAACCCATTCCACTTTGGGACAGCTCTAACGGTTAGGAATTTTCTTTCTTAAATTTTTTTAAATCATTTCTTGAAATTGTTAGGCAGGAGAGTTTGAGAGTCTAAAAGGAGGCATCTTTGAAATCTGGCCTCAGACACTTTTTAGCTGTGTGACCCTGGACAAGTCACCACCTAGCCCTTAACCACTCTTCAGCCTTGGAACCAGTACCCTGTCCTGATTCTAAGACAGAAGGTAAGGATTAAAAATAATAATAATAAAGACATCATCTGCCTGCTTTTGTTAGCATTTTAGCGGGTGATGATTGTATATTCCCAAAGAAAGAAAATAGGTCTAGTGACCCCACACTTCCTGAGAGTCAGAGGGAGACGTTGTCAGTGATTAGAGCCCTTTGACCCTTTGCCAGGCATCCTGGGCATTTTCTGGATGGCTTAATTAAGGTTGTTAGGCTACCTGGGGAAGAAATATATGAATAAAATGAAATTTAGAAAATTCACACTTGGGATCAGGGAAGAAAGAAGATAGAAGGGAGAGAAATGATGGCATTTTTTAATCAAATGCAAGTTTTTTTAAGAGATGCAGGTTTATTCTTTGACAAAGGATTGGTTCAATGAGTAAAAGAATAGAGAAGGGCATATAAGGAAATAAATTTGATAGAAAAACAAAAGATATCTTTTCTACTGTATTATACAAAGTATATATATATTATAACTTAATGTATAAAATATCAGTTTAATATAGATTGCATTTAGTGACAAATAATCCATATTAGACTGAAGCAACCAAAGTGGCAATAATATACCAAGATTCTCATCCCAGAGCCCACCAAGCAAATGGCTTCTTGTCTTTAAGCAAATCTTGGGACGGAGAATGTCGGAGCTAGAAGGAATCTCAGAATACACAATGTCAGAGCAGAAGTTGGTCCAACCCTTTGATCTCAAAAATGAGGTCCAGAGAAAAATGGCTGTTAGTGAATTAGTGGCACAGCAGAACCTGAACTGAGGCATCCTGAAGCCAGATCTACTTTTCTTCAAAGAGCGCCAGTCACCAACTCTGGCACTAGCTTGGTAGGTATCGCCGTGGAATTGACAGAAGAGTTGGGTACAGGAGAGACAGAAGCGCATGAGATTGGAGTGGCTAAAGGCACGATCCTGGTGGTTGAAAAAGTGTCTTGGAAAGAATTCTTTTGTTCTCTGAAAGAAAACAAAGATGGTACTGTCACATGTTATTAGGTTCTTCTCTTCCCCCTCTCTCCCATTCTTACAGCCTTCCAGGAACAGGCACTGATATTCATGGACTGGACCCATTGCTTTATTTTTCCTGTGTGCCTGCTGCACAGCTGTCTATCCCACACTCCCTGAAGACTAGGGCTTCAGTCCTATCCTGGGGAGGGAAAAAACACCACACACATCCTCAACTACTGACTATAAATCCGAAGGTGGAATTTGCCATTGCGGATGGAGCTTGTATTAAATCAACCATCCCAGAGGCAGAGAAATCTGCTAATCGGGACAAACTGGAATCTACAGATTCCGTACCCAAGGGGCTTTCATAGCTCCATGGACCTCCGTTATCTTTGTTCAGGGGGAAGGAAGTGAGAGACTTCAGACCTTATCTTTCTTAGGCTCACTCTACTGGGGAGATGAAAGAGGTGATACGTAAGAGACAGGATGGTTAATAGACTTTAAAAAAATTTTTTTAAACCCTTCCCTTCCCTCTCAGAATTAATTCTGTGAATTGGTTCCAAGGCAGGACAATAAGGACTAGACAGTAGGGGTTAAGTGACTTGCCCAGGGTCACACAGCTAGGACCTCCTGTCTCAAAGCTTGACTCTCAGTCCACTAAGCCACCTAGCTATCCCCACCTTAATGTTTTTAGAGGCTTAATTTCCCCTAATTTTTTGAAAGCCTCCTAATTATAATATGCCTTATTTTCTTAGAGCCTGTAGTTATTCCTTATTAAGTCTTCTGTCTTGGGGAAGGTAAAATAGCAGCAATGATAACTCACAGTTATGTTGTATTTTATGATTTATAGAGTTCCCTCACTAAAATAACAGTACATGAATCATTATCCCCATTTTACAGATGAAAAAAATGGAGGCTCATTTTGACTGGGAAAATGACTTGCCCAGAGAAGCATAGCTAGTAGATATTGGATTTAGGTCCTTTGATTGCAAGAGCAGTACTCTTTCCACACTTGTGAGGGAAAGATTTTGCAAATAAGAATACTACTCATTTTCCCCAGACATCTAGGTGGCACAGAGGACAGAGCAGTCTGGAGTTAGAAAACCCTGAGTTCAAATCTGGCCTCAGACACTCACCAGCTTTGTGACCTCGGACAAGTCACTTCACCCTGTTTGCTTCAGTTTCCTCATCTGCAAAATAAACTGGAGAAGGAAATGGCAAACCAAGAAAATCCCAGATGAGGTGTGGAAAGTTAATAGCTATATTCCTTTTAAGCACCCCAAGACAACCTTTGGATTTTAAAGGAGAAAAAAAGTTTTATTTTAAGACTAAAAGCTACAAATATCCTTCCCTCCCTTGCTGAAGCTGGATGGAGACAAGTTCTTTGTTTATCTGTAAACAAGCCTCTTCAGTGGGGAGGCAATTAATAAAATAGTCTTTCAAAAGAAGAGTGAGCATTGACTGGGGGTGACTCCTGGCATCTGGAGGACCCTCCTCTTGTCAGGACTGAGGTCAGAGTCCTCCGGTCAAAGAGCCTTGGCAGAGGGGCTCAGGAGGAGCATAAATTGGCAGAAAGGGAAGGAAATCAATTTTTTCCCTCTTGGAATTATGGACTGAAGAGGCTCTGGGGCTAGCTCAGGGCTGGCCAAATGTGGCTGGTCTTTTTACTTTCTCTTTTTAATATTTAATAAATAATGGTATTAGTTTTAATATTTAATAAATAATTATAAATTAAGATGTGGTCTCCAGAGAATCCTAATCATTCTAATATTTAATACTGATAAATATTTACTATATTATGATTATATATAATTATAAGAAATATTTAATAATTCTAATCAGAGGTCACGTAGAGTTGGGAACAACTGAACAACATTTTTTCAGAGACCTATTCTTTTGAAAGGGCTTTCACACTCATCATCTCATTTAAGCTTCACAGCATCCCTCCAGCCACTGATCCTGGATACACAATTCAATGCTATTTCCCCCACCATTGGTAGATTTGAAAACAGGCGATTTAAGGACAAACTCTCTAAGAATTAGAATTATTCAAAAGTAGAAATGACTGTGCTGTCCCCAGACTAAATGGGTTTTCCACTTCCCTGAAAGTCTTTAAGAAAAGCCTGGATGGTCACTTGTGAGAGGTGTATACTGGTATACCCAGTTCCCCAACACAAAGTAGGTGTTTAATAAGGATACTGACAAGGATACCAGAGTGGTTTGCTATTTTATAGAGGAGAAACTGAGGCAAACAAGGTGAAGTGCTTTGCCCAGAGTCACACAGCTAGTAAGTGAGACTGGATTTGAATTGGGAAGATGAAGCCTAGTGCTCGATCCACTGGGCCATCTAGGTGCCTACTTAATTATTATTATTTTTTTTTTTAGATTTTAAACATTATTTTATTTGGTCAATTTCAAAGATTGTTCCTTAGAAACAAAAACCATTTTCTTTTCCTCCCTCCCCTTCCACCACCCCTCCCATAGCCGACACGCAATTCCACTGGGTATCACATGTGTCCTTGATCTGAACCCCTTTCCATGTTGTTGGTATTTTCACTAGGATGATCATTTAGAGTCTACATCCCCAATCATATCCCCTCCACCCCTGTAGTCAAGCAGTTGCTTTTCTTTGGTGTTTTTACTCCCACAGTTTGTCCTCTGAATGTGGATGATATTTTTTCTCGTAGATTCCTCCAGATTGTTCAGGATCACTGCACTGCCACTAATGGAGAAGTCCATTACATTCGATTGTACCACAATGTATCAGTCTCTGTGTACAATGTTCTCCTGGTTCTGCTCCTTTCACTCTGCATCACTTCCTGGAGGTTGTTCCAATGGAATTCCTCCACTTTATTATTCCTTTTAGTCCAATAGTATTCCATCACCAACATATACCACAATGTGTTCAGCCATTCCCCAATTGAAGGGCATCCCCTCGTTTTCCAATTTTTGGCCACCACAAAGAGCGCAGCTATGAATATTCTTGTACAAGTCTTTTTCCTTATTATCTCTTTGGGGTACAAACCCAGCAGTGCAATGGCTGGATCAAAGGGTAGGCAGACTTTTAGTGCCCTTTGGGCATAGTTCCAAATTGCCCTCCAGAATGGTTGTATCAATTCACAACTCCACCAACAATGAATTAATGTCCCAACTTTGCCACATCCCCTCCAGCATTCATTACTTTCCTTTGCTGTCATGTTAGCCAATCTGCTAGGTGTGAGGTGATACCTCAGAGTTGTTTTGATTTGCATCTCTCTGATTATAAGAGATTTAGAACACTTTTTCATGTGCTTATTAATATTTTGATTTCTTTAACTGAAAACTGCCTGTTCATGTCCCTTGCCCATTTATCAATTGGAGAATGGCTTGATTTTTTGTACAATTGATTTAGCTCTTTGTAAATTTGAGTAATTAGACCTTTGTCAGAGGTTTTTGTTATGAAGATTGTTTCCCAATTTGTTATTTCCCTTCTGATTTTGGTTACATTGGTTTTGTTTGTACAAAAACTTTTTAATTTGATGTAGTAAAATTAAACTCTTTCTAAGTCTTGCTTGGTTTTAAAATCTTTCCCTTCCCAAAGGTCTGACATGTATACTATTCTGTGTTCACATAATTTACTTATTTTTTCCTTCTTTATGTTCAAGTCATTCACCCATTCTGAGTTCAGCTTGGTGTAGGGTATGAGATATGGATCTAAACCTAATCTCTCCCACACTGTCTTCCAGTTTTCCCAGCAGTTTTTATCAAATAGTGGATTTTTGTCCCAAAAGCTGGGGTCTTTGGGCTTGTCATAGACTGTCTTGCTGAGGTCACTTGCTCCAAGTCTATTCCACTGATCCTCCTTTCTGTCTCTTAGCCAGTACCAAATTGTTTTGAGACCCCTGCTTTGTAATATAGTTTGAAATCTGGGACTGCAGGTCCTCCTTCCTTTGCCTTTTTTTTTTCATGATTTCCCTGGATATCCTTGATCCTTTGTTCTTCCAAATGAACTTTGTTATGGTTTTTTCTAATTCAGTAAAAAAGTTTTTTGGTAGTTCAATGGGTATGGCACTAAATAAGTAAATTAATTTGTGTAGGGTGGTCATTTTTATTATGTTAGTTCATCCTACCCATGAGCAGTTAATATTTTTCCAATTGTTTAGATTTAGTTGTAATTGTGTGGAGAGTGTTTTGTAGTTGTGTTCATATAGTTCCTGTGTTTGTCTCGGGAGATAGATTCCTAGGTATTTTATATTGTCTAAGGTGATTTTGAATGGGATTTCTCTTTCTAATTCCTGCTGCTGAGATGTGTTGGAGATATATAGAAATGCTGATGACTTGCCTACTTAATTAATAAACAACTTGTTGATTAATTGATGTTGTCTAGAAGGCTTCTGCGATTCCCTCCAACCCAGAGTGCCTGTGACACTGAGAAACTTGCTCCCCCCCCCCCCAAGTGACACAGAGCTGATGAGAGGCAGAGTCCATCTGCTAGCTCCAGGTCAGGACCCTGAAGATCCCCACCTCACATCAGAAGTCATCTGCCCTCTCCAGGCCTCAGTTTTTGAACTGAGTCACGGCTGGTCCTTATCCTGCCTCCTAGCTTTTACAAAATGGGCAGAAGGCATCCCCATCCTTCCCCGTTGTCTACACCTGATCCAGGTCTTTGCTGAGCCATGTGCAGATCCAATGAGCAACACAGACCTGAGAAAAATGGGACAAGGAGCCTTCTCCAGCCCCAGGGCTGAAATGGAATGGAGCTTTCAGAAGCTCTTTAGTCCCTTTGGTTAAAGGAAGTGGTAGTCGCCATTATTAAAGCAGTGGGGATGACTTCACCTCCTCATTAAGACAATCCCTGCCAGGAAAGGAAGTGTCATAAAGGGAGCCTGAGCCAATGGAGGAAGGGCTCCCACCACCATACCAGGAAAAGAATAGAGGCAATAGGAGGCCTATGGCTTGTGGCTTACACCTGTTAAGATGATTTTCCCCCATATATGTGTGTGTGTGTGTGTGTGTGTGTGTACATATATATGTGTGTGTATATACTAATAAATTGTGTACATATTTATTTATATTTGTATATATTTATAAATTATTGTATATATTTTATATTTATAAAGTGTGTATATTCTATATATTTATAAATTATGTGTATAGTTTATATATTTATCTATATGTTTATATTTATATATTTATAAATTTTGTATATAGTTTTTATATTTTATACATTTATAAATTGTTTGGTTTATATATTTTATGAATTCTGTATATATTTATATATTTATATTTATAAATTTTTTATGTATTTGTATTTTATATATTTCTAAATTATGTATATATTTTTATATTTCTAAATTGTGTATATATTTATTTTTATCTATTTCTAAGTTATGTGTATATTTCATATGTGTATTTATATTTATAAATTGCATATGTGTTTATTTATATTTTTATATATTTCTAAATTATACATATATTTACATTTATATTTTTCCCTATGGAAAAATAAGCACTGGAATGTGAGTCAAGGCAAACTGACTCCTAATGCAGACTAACTTGGTGTCCAGGAAGACGATCCCCTCTGGTGCCAGGACTCGTTGGGCCGTTTTCAGGGCCGCTTGCCCACCTTTGGCATATACTCAGCACCTACATCTCTCCTGTGGCTCCAAGGAGCTGTAGCATGATCAAAGGTGCACGCTGTAAAACTCTCTACAGACGGGCTAACCCGGGTGAGGGTAACCACATCAGTGAGTTAGGGAGCTATCTACTCCAAACCTGTGAAGATGTCTCCAAGGGAAGGGGCAGCGAAGAGCTACTTGTTCCAACGACCTAGAGCTTGGGCAGACATTGAAGACCCCAACGGCATCCACTGCCTCCCCGGCCATCACCATTGTGTCTTGCCGCTGGATTTAGATGGCTCTGTAAGGGCGAATGAGGCTGATGACTCTGTGTGAAACTGCCTCACTTGGACAGTCAAGACGTGACCCCACGGAGGCCATAGTCCTCTTTGAAACAAAGGATGGACAACCACTCATCTAATGGCCTTGGACAAGCCTTCTTTGACTCCATAGACTTCGGTCTCTAATCTTAAAAAAAAAATCAGAAACTTTGTTACAACCTCTCACCATCAAATTCCATCGTCCGCTCAGGGTAGATCCCTCACAACGCTCAATCACTGCACACAAATGAAGGAGCATGAAAGACCCGCTTGAGTAGTTTTCTCATTAAAAGGAAGGACGGGTGTATACTTCATAAGTTAGTAACAATTTTTTTAAACCCTTCCTTCAGAATCAGTCCCAGGCATCAGTTCCAAAGCAGAAGAATGGCATTTGGAGTTAAGGGACTTACGGGGTCCAGGTCCTCCCCACTCCAGGGCTGGCTTTCTGTCCACACAGCCACCTGGTGGCCCCTCATCCAGTGTTTTTTGATGTGAGTCCAGTTTTGATGTAAGTTTTCACTTACATAGTTGTCATAATTGCATCTTGGGAAATTGCCTGGAATGCTATGAAGTTAAGTAATTTGCACACAGTCACAGAATAAGTAGGTATCAGGGTTGAACAGGCTTTCTGCCAACTTGAAAAAGCAACACTATATCCCCTGGAATAGTATCCTATAATGTTGAAGGGAGAAAATTACTCCTCAAATTTAAGAGTAGGGGTTGGGGGGGGGGGGCAGCTGGGTGGTTCAGTGGATTGAGAGTCAGGCCCAGAGATGGGAGGTCCTGGGTTCAAATCTGACCTTGTACACTTCCTAGATGTGTGACCCTGGGCAAGTCACTTGACCCGCATTGCCTAGCCCTTACCACTCTTCTGACTTAGAACCAATACACAGTATTGATTCCAAGATGGAAGGTAAGGGTTTAAAATTTTTTAAACCAAAGAGTAGGGGTTGGACGACTTTTGACACATGACTTTAATTGTGTTGGATCTCATTTTCATCATCTATAAAACCACAGGCTTTTGGGCTCGATGGTTCTCTGAGGTTCTCTCTAGTCCCGGATTTCTGTTCCTCTGATCCTTTGATAGGAAATCAGGAGTATAAATACTTGAGTTCAAATCTAGCCTCCAATTCTTGGTAGCTACTTGACCCTGGGCAAACTTACTTAACCTCTCTAAGCCTCAGTCACGTCATCTTTAATTTAAATGGGGGCTGACGGTGAGGGGTGATAATAATCATCTTTCCCACCCGTCTCCAAGCTTCTGAGAAAATACAACTAGAATACGAGTCGAAGGATTGGCCTATATCCCTGGGACTCTTTCTTTATTTCTTAGGACTATGGTAGAAAAAATCCAAAAGGAGATAGTCCTAGTGCCACGAAGAGGCTCCTCTTTGAGCTGCCAAAGGTTGAATATTTTTATAATGTTTCCAGAAGACCAAAAAAAAAAATCAAATGAGGCTGGTACAAAGTTAGGAGATGAATGGGGTATGCAGAGTTGGGAAATTAATGAGCATATTTACAAATTTTGAGTCACTGGGGCTCAGCGACCAAGCTGTGGTTTGAAATATTTTGAGGGAGGAAAAAAAAGTAACTTATTAACAGGAGAATTGATTATAGTAAGTTGAGAAAGGGCTTTTCATTGTTCTGCCTAGAGACGGCAAAGTTTCCTCTTTGCACTCAGGCTTGCAGGATCTAGACTACCCATAGACCTTTATAGTAATGCCAAGCTCTAGGGGTACAAAAACAAAATAAATAATCCTAGAATCCTCATTTAACACAGGCCTGAAAATGGAGTTTAACCCAAGGGTGCTGACCCGAGTTCCAACTGGCTTGTGAGAGCGCCTTGTGAAATTTTCAGTGGGAGCCTTCGCCCCACAGAAATCAGCCATGGCCACAAATCAAGGCTTGTTGGGGTGCTTGATGGATTGTCTAGACCGAAGAAAGATTCATGATGGAAAGGAAGTGGAAAAGGGTGCATGTTCCTTTTTCCTGGAGAGCTAGTTGTTAAATACGGACAAGCACATCCCTGAATTACTCTATAATAAGCATTGCTTGAGCTCAGCAGGAGGAGGCTCAGGAAATGAAGGCATCACCAGCCTTGATAATGTAGGCTAATAAAAACCGTAATTAGTTTTTACTCTAAGTGTTTTGTGGAGGTCCTGTGTGTTGGTTCCAAGACAGAAGAGTGGTAAGGGCTAGGCAATGGAGGTTAAGTGACTTGTCCAGGGTCACACAGCTGGGAAGTGTCTGAGACCAGATTTGAACCCATCTCTAGACCTGGTGCTCTGTCCACTGAGCCACCCAGCTGCCCCAAGTGCTTTGTAAAGGGAACTAGGTAATGCAATGGATAAAGAGGCAAATCTGAAGTCAGAAACAACTAAGTTTAGGTGAGTTACTTCTGCTTGCCTCAATTTTTTCATCTACAAAATGGGGATAATAATAATAACATCTATCTCCCAGGATTTTGAGGACCAATAAGATAATGGTTATAAAATGCTTAGCACAGGGGTTGGTAGACCTGGTTTGGGGTTTTCTCAGCATAGATAATGGCTGTTATTTATGTACAGGGGTTGGCAAGGCTCAAATGAGGTAATGGAATAATAGCATTTATATAGCGTTTACTGGGTGTTGTGCTCTGCTAAGCACTTTATTTTTTATTTAAAAAATAAATCCTTCTTTTCTGTCTTAGAATTGATACTAAGTATTGGTAACTATTAATCCATTACCTCATTTGAGCCTCACCACACCCATGTATATAAATAACAGTCATTATTATTATTGTTGTTGTCATTATTGTTTTTATTAGGGCAGCTAGGTGGTATAGTAGGTAAAACAAGAGGCCTAGTGAAAGGAATACCTGAGTTCAAATCCAACCTTAGACACTTATTAGCTGTGTGACCTTGGGCAAGTCATTTGACCCTATTTGCTTCAGTTTCATCATCTCTCAAATGAGCCAGATAAGGAAATGGCAAACCACTCCAGTATCTATGCCGAGAGAACCCCAAACCAAGTCACCAAGAGTTGGATGTAATTGAAATGAATGAACAACAACACCATCACCAGTATTATGATGATTACTAGTAGTCACAGAAACATAAGATTTAAAGGTAGTAGGAAGGAACTTAGAAATGGCAAAGTAGAATTTTGGTAGGTGTAAAACCAAAGGACTTACGTTCAAGTCTCTGCCATTTATTAGCTCTCTGATCACTTTTCTGAGTTTATTTTCTCATCTGTAAAATAGGAGAAGACAGTTTGGCATAGGTAACCTGAGTGCACATTCGACTTCTAACTTTCCCTGGATTTGTGAGCCACTCTTTTCTGGACTTCTCTATTTCTGCTGAGGGCACCCCCATCCTTCCTGCCACCTCATCTTACAATATTGGTGCCATCCTAGGCCCAGACATTCTCTAACCTCACATATTCACTCAGTTGCCAAATCGGGTTTTTTTTTAAGCTACACAACATCCCTGGACTCCATTTCCTTCTTTTGATTCACACAGCCACATCATCTCTTACAATAGCTTCAGAATTGGTCTCCCTGACTATAGTCTCTGATGCTATTCCAGTCTCCACACAGCCACCAGAGTAATTTTCCTAAGGCACAAATCTGATCATTTTGTCAGTCAATAAACAGTACTAGGCACTGTACAAAGAAAGACAAATGTCAAAATAGCACAGTCCCTGCTACCAAGTAGCTCACAGCCTAATAGGAGAGGCAGCATGCCAGTACCTATGGGGAGAGAGAGAGAGAGAGAGAGAGAGAGAGAGAGAGAGAGAGAGAGAGAGAGAGAGAGAGAGAGAGAGAGAGAGAGAGAGAGAAAGAGAGAAAGAAAGAAAGAAAGAAAGAAAGAAAGAAAGAAAGAAAGAAAGAAAAGAAAGAAAGAAAGAAAAGAAAGAAAGAAAGAAAGAGAAAGAAAGAAGAAAGAAGAAGGAAGGAAGGAAGGAAGGAAGGAAGGAAGGAGAAGGAAGGAAGGAAGGAAGGAAGGAAGGAAGGAAGAAAGAAAGAAAGAAAGAAAGAAAGAAAGAAAGAAAGAAAGAAAGAAAGAAAGAAAGAAAGAAAGAAAGAAAGAAAAGAAAAGAAAGAAAGAAAGAAAGAAAGAAAAGAAAGAAAGAAAGAAAAGAAGAAAGAAAGAAGAAGGAAGGAAGGAAGGAAGGAAGGAAGGAAGGAAGGAAGGAAGGAAGGAAGAAAGAAAGAAAAAGGAAGGAAGGAAGGAAGGAAGGAAGGAAGGAAGGAAGGAAGGAAGGAAGGAAGGAAGGAAGGAAGGAAGGAAGGAAGGAAGGAAGGAAGGAATAGACCTATATTAGAATGTAAGCTCCTTGAGGGCAGGATTAATTTTGCTTTAGTTTTTGTATCCCTAATACCTAGTACAGTGTCGAACATATAGTACATACTGAGTACTTAATAAAGGCTTCTTGGTCGATTGATCAAGAGATCCTAGGAAAGTCACTTAGTCTCTCAGAGTTCCCAAGTGACTCTCTGACTCTAAGTAGAAAAACAGTTGCTGCCCTGGGCTGGGAGAATGTCTTCAATGGAAGTTCCCTACACCAAAGAAATAAAAAGTCTAGGCAAGAAAGAAAAAGGGGGCAGCTGGGTTGCTCAGTGGATTATGAGCCAGGCCTAAAGATGGGAGGACCTGGGTTCAAATTTGACCTCAGACACTTCCTAGCTGTGTGACCCTGGACGAGTCACTTCATCCCCATTGCCTAGCCCTTACTGCTCTTCTGCCTTAGAAATAACACATAGTGTTGATTCTGAGAAGGTAAGGGTTAAAAAAAAAAAGAAGAAGGAAGTCAGGAGGAAGGAAGGAAAAATTGCATATATGTTCTTCTGATTCTGATTTGTTCCATCAGTCAACATGACCTTACTAAATACTTACTGTGTGCTAGGCACAGTGTTTAGCACTACAAACAACATGCAAACAACTGTGTGCATTCTAAATATGTACAGTGTAAATGGGAGATAATTTCAGAGAGAATAGTGGGAGAGGAAGTGGGAGAAAGGATTGATGGGATTGGGGAATGTTTCTTGCAGAAGGCAGGTTTTATGCTGAGAGAGAAAGAGAGGGAGGGAGAGAGAGAGGCAGAGAGAGACAGAGAGGAAGAGACAGAGAGGGAGAGAGGGAGGGAAAGAGGGAGGGAGAAAGGGAGGAAGGGAGGGAGGGAGAGGGACAGAGAAGGAGGGAGAGAGTGTGAGAGAGAGGGTGCAGGGGGAGAGAGAGACAGAGGGAGGGAGGGAAAGGCAGAGGGAAAGGGGGAGGAGGAGGGGAAGGGAAGAGCAGGAGTGGGGGAGGGGAAGGGAAATGGGAGAGAGGGGGAGGAAGATAACATTCCATACTTGGGGGACAGACAGAGAAAATACCTAGAGCTGAGAAATTGAGTGTTTCATTTACAGAACTCCCATGAAGCTGGTGGCACTAGATTGAATACATGGAATAAAATATAAGTAGACTAGAAAGGTAAGCAGGAGCCAAGTTGTGAAGGGTTTTTAGAACTAAATGTAATTTTTTTTAATTTTATCCTGGTGGTAATAGGGAGCCATGGCAGTTTATTGAGTAGATAAGATCAAATGTGTGCTTCAGAAATATCACTCTGGATGGAGCGCAGTGGGAAAAATGAGACAGGCTATTGCCATAATCTAGATGTGAGGTGATAAGGGTCTGCACCAGAGTAGTGACTAAATGGCCGCAAAGGTAGCTCTTGACTTCCAGTCTTGGGCTTGTTCCAAGAGAGTAAGGAAGCATGATGATGGGTGGAACAGCCAAACAAAATGGTGGTGTGTAAATGGAACCTTATTACACCACACATCGGTGAATATGGAGAATTCAGAGATGGGCAGATATGTGTGAGGCAGGTCAGAGTGAACAGGAGCTATTTAATAAATGTCTCTCGACCTCTCCACGGTGGGATCACGGGGCAAGACATTTAATAGCTCTGGACCTGAGTTCCTTATCTGTAAAATGAGAAGAATAGGATCTGTAGTGCCTGCCTCATAGGGCTGTTTAGATGAAATAATGCATGTAAAGTGCTTTGCAAATCACAAAGGTCATAGCCAGTCAAGTTACAAAGTATTCTTTTCATCTCCAAACTGGATCCTAGTAGAGCAAAGTGGAGGGCAGTGCCATAGGATTACCAAACTGCCTTGTCCTCTCCTTTGATCTGGATGATATACAAGGAGAGAGATCACCATTTCCATTTTACAGATAAGGAAACTGAGGCTTACAGAAGTTAAAGGTTTGCCCAAAATTACACCACTGGTAAGGGGTGAAAATGGCACTTTGAAGCCTCTGTTTTTGAACCTCAAGTCCAGCACTATGTGCTGCCTCTCTGAGAACACACAGGACCCGAGCAAAAGAAGAAAACAAGCATTGTCTCTTATCTCTGATTACTAGAAACAGAAACAGAAGGTCTTGATTTCTTTATTCCATGTGGGAGGTATTGTGGTAAATAAAACATGCCCTTTTGCCCCCCAAGATCTAACTTCCCAAGTAATAATAGGGTAACACAAACAGTGCTGATCAACAAGTAGAAAGGCATACATGCCTTCTCTGCAGATAGTTGACCGAGTTCTTAATGGATTGGGGGTGGGGTGAGAGCTTCTCTAGAGGGTGGCAAACACTTGGAAGTAGACTACCTGGATCTCATCTTTCAGAATTATTTTTCAACCTCTTGTCAATGTGCAGTTCTAAGGGGGTGATCTAACCTCTGTGGGAGAGGAAAGATTAAATCAGGAATTCTATTCAGTAGTTCACACAGACTAGTGGAGAGGGCCTCCCAACATCCTAAAAACTGATAAGAATTGAGTAAGAGCAGGCATTGGGGACTGAGACCAACCCAGAAGATGTTAACCCTACAGTTGGGTGCAGCAGATCTGGCCCTATCAGGAAGAGACTACTGAATCCAAAATGAGCCTTGTGAAGTGAGCCCCAATAAAGTCCTGATTTCTCTCTGTTTTCACAGCTTTGTCAGTTCTGTAAGGAGAGGAGATGCAACCCCAAATGTATTGGTGCCAAAACCCAATGTGAAGCATATATGTGAAATGGAAAGGAGATGTCTAGACATAGGGAGGCAATTTGAGTTAGACTATCCTCAAGTTCAAGGTCAAATGGATGCTGGAATCACAGAATCTCTTATCTGGAACGAAATCCAAAAAAAAAAAAAATAATAACCAGAAGGTTGTGAAACACGGCTTAACTTTTATCCAGAGCCAAGATCTTATCACCATAGGTATTTCCTTCCCTAGTGTAAATGGTGGCCCATTGGTGTCTTTTCATCTTATGGAATTCTTGTTTTTCCACAAATGTTTCAACCAGGAGCCAACCATCATACTGACAGTCTTTGTGTATCACTCTGATTATCCAGCTGTTATCACTAATTCTCCCTACATGGACAGCCCATCTCCTTTTGAAATCTTCTGTGTCCTTAATTATATCTTTTATACAATTTCTTTTTTTAATTTAAAATTTAATTTAAAAAACACAATTTAAATTATTTGTATGGTATGCTAAAAAAAAACTAAATAAATGCGAAGGAAAGTGGCCTAGCAGAACCAGGTCTTAAAATGTTCTATAAAGCAGTGGTCACCAAAACAATATGGTACTGGCTAAGAGACAGAAAGGAGGATCAGTGGAATAGATCTGGGATAAATGACCTCAGCAAGACAATCTAGATAAGCCAAAAGATCCTAGTTTTTGGAACAAAAATCCACTATTTGACAAAAACTGCTGGGAAAATTGGGAGACACTATGGGAGAGATTAGGTTTAGATCCATATCTCATACCCTACACCAAGATAAACTCAGAATTCGTGAATGACTTTGAACATAAAGAAGGAAACTATAAGTAAATTAGGTGAACACAGAATAGTAAACTTGTCAGATCTTTGGGAAAGGAAAGATTTTAAGACCAAGCAAGAGTTAGAAAAAATTACAAAATGCAAAATAAATAATTTTGATTACATTAAAAAGGTTTTGTACAAACAAAACCAATGCAATCAAAATTAGAAGGGAAGCAACAAATTGGGAAATAATCTTTATAACAAAAATCTCTGACAAAGGTCTAATCACTCAAATTTATAAGGAGCTAAACCAGTTGTACAAAAAATCAAGCCATTTCCCAACTGATAGATGGACAAGGAACATGGAATAGGCAATTTTCAGATAAAGAAATCAAAACTATTAATAAGCACATGAGAAAATGTTCTAAATCTCTTATAATCAGAGAAATGCAAATCAAAACAACTCTGAGATACCACTTCACACCTAGCAGATTGGCTAACATAACAGCAAAGGAAAGTAATGTTGGATGGGGATGTGACAAAATTGGGACATTAATGCATTGCTGGTAGAGTTGTGAATTGATCCAACCATTCTGGAGGGCAATTTGGAACTATGTCCAAAGGGCGATAAAAGACTGTCTTCTCTTTGATCCAGTCATAGCACTGCTGGGTTTTATCCCTCCCCCCCCCCCAAAGAGATAATAAGGAAAAAGACGTGTACAAGAATATTCATAGCTGCACTCTTTGTGGTGGCCAAAAATTGGAAAATGAGGGGATGTCCCTCGGATTGGGGAATGGCTGAACAAATTGTGGTATAAATTGGTGATGGAATACTATTGTGCCCAAAGGAATAATGAACTGGAAGAATTCCATGTGAATTGGAACAACCTTCAGGAAGTGATGCAGAGTGAAAGGAGCAGAACCAGGAGAACATTGTACACAGACACTGATACACTCTGGTACAATTGAATATAATGGACTTCTCTACTAGCAGCAATACAATGATCCAGAATGTTATTCATATCCAGAGGAAGAACTGTGGGAAAAGAAACAGAAGAAAAACAGCTGCTTGATCACATGGGTCAATGGGGATATGACTGGGGATGTAGAATCTAAATCAGTGGTTCTCAACCCTTCTAATGCTGTGACCCCGCAATACAGTTCCTCATGTTGCGGTGACCCCCAAACCAAAAAATTACTTTGGTGGCTATTTCAAAACTGTAGTTTTGCTACAGTTATGATTCGGAATGTAAATACCTGATATGCACTATGTATTCTCATTGCTACAAATCAAACATAATTTAAACATAGTGATTAATCACAAAAACAATATTTAATTATATGTTGAGAAATATTAATCCAGCAGGAGGCAGCCTGAGCACTGGGGCAGGAGGTAAGTCCTGCCTGGGGAGGGGGTCCGCAGACGCTGCCTTCTTCTTCCTGTCGTCTCCCTCCAGCTTGAGCTGAGGCTTCACTTTGCTGGAGTTACTTGGCTCCATTATCCACTCCAGGAGTTATCCGCTCCAGGACTCGTTCTTAACCCCTCCCGAGCCCTCGCCCCCTGCTCTCTCTGGGTCTCTGAGTCCAGTCTCCAGGCAACAGGGTAAATCCATCACCTCTCATAGGGGGAGGGCTGCTGATAGGTAACTAATACTAGTACAATGTGCGGGCAGCAGGGTCCCCATTCTTTCCGAGATCTTGCTGTAAAGTAGCGCGATTTCTCAGCAGTCAAAGCCATCAGAAATATGTATTTTCCGATGGGTTTAGGCGACCCCTGTGTTTTGGTCGTTTGACCCCCGCTGGGGTAACAACCCACAGGTTGAGAACCACTGCTCTAAATGATCACCCTAATGCAAATATTAACAATATGGAAATGGGTCTTGATCCATGATGCATGTTAAACCCAGTAGAATTGTGCATCAGATATGGAAGGGAGGTAGATGGAGGGGAAAAAAAGAATATGAGTCTTGTAACTATGGAAAAATATTCTAAATCATCTAATTAAATACTTTTTTCAAAAAAATCCTCACAACAATAAAAATTTTATTTAATTAATTTAGAGTGGGTGGCAGGATTGGGCTTAAACTCAGGTTCCTCTCGCTGGCTCCAAAATCCAGTATTTTTTGTTCTGTGACTCAAATTTTCTTATTTTTCTCCATGTGAATTTTTTCCTGGAATATTGACCAGATATCTGGTCTATTTTGAGTAGCTGTAAGCCTCCTTAGGGAAATCTTGTGTCATTAGGAGATTAAATGCAATCATTACACTGCCATCTGGAAATAGTGACAAAAGTGTAGTACCATGAAGGTAGACTAGACCTGGGGTCAATAGAACACCAGGTATTAGATATTGCCTTGGATACTTAATTGTGTCCATCTCCCTAAGCCTCAGTCTTTTGATCTGTAAAATGGAGATGATAATAATACTTAAAATAACTACCTCACCAGATTGTTGTGACGTTCAAATAAGATGGGTAGAAATAAAGCACTTTGTAAAGCCTAAATCATTGTGTAAACATCAGCAATTATCTACAAGAAACCCCTGTCCTATTTTAATTTTTATTTGTAGGTCCAAAATGTAACTGGAAGAAAAGTAAGAGGACAGAGAATTTTAACTATTTACATGTGTTTGTGAAGGTGACAGAAAATTGTATGGCTGCAGGGTCGCTAACAGGCACTGATTGATAATAAACTTAAACTCTTCTCCATACTCAGGTGTCCTCAGAGATATTAAATGGTAGCCAATATTGTATTTCCATCCACTGACTACTAAACTCTTCACTACTTTGTGCTAAATACTGAAGATTGAGGGGATTGATTTGTATGGTTTTCTCTGTATTTTTAGTTGAGAACAAAAAATAAACTTATTGTCTCTCTCCCTCCCTCTCCTTCTCCTTTTCCCTCTCCTTTTTCTAGTCTCTGTCCCTCCATTCCTCCCTATCCTTCTCCCTAGTTCCCTCCCTCTCTACCTCTTTTCTGCCCTCCTCTTCTCCCTTTCTCCCCTCTCAGCAGGAATGATGGTATCCCAAGAACAGTACAAAGGGCTTCTTCTGTGTTGGACATCTCATCCAGTTTCTCATGGCCAAATGTCCAGGTGTTTGGACATAGAAACAAGAGATGTCTGGGAGCTTGGTTATGTAACCTGCTGTCTACTTCTGATTTCCAGGTGTATAGTGCCTAACATTAGGGAAGGACCTACATCTAGCCTTTCCTCTAACATTCCCATTGTCATTTGAATCAGATATTCTCTCCTAGGTAGGGAGACTATTCAAGAACCATAGGTATCTTCTATCTGATCAGTGACTCACTCCCTGTTTAGCAGGGAATGAACCAGGGAAGGAAAGCTGAACCCTTGCCTCTGGATAAGCTGTTGTTCAGGATGGGTCTGCTTCAGTTCACAGAATCAATAAGAGATTGCTATGGATTTGCACAACCATCTGTGTATGGGATTCCAGGAGATGCTGTTTTCTTGGAACTCTGTCTGGGAAAGACAGATGGGACTTTTGTAGGAAAGAATGCCTCCATTTGGCATTCATTCATTTCTACCAGGAAAAGCTCTGATGGGTGCAACAGAACTAACTGTAGAGATTCACACAGTCCCTCATTTGCATTTTATTCTGACCTCATTCTTAGAAACAAAGACTTGATCTAGTATCACTAATGAGGAGTCTGCTTTTGTCTTCCTCCATGGAGGGGCAGGAGATATATCCCAACCCAGGAGTTATTACCAGCTGGCTCTGGCTGGCAGAGTAAAGAATGGGGGCAGGGGCAAAATCCTTGGGATTTCTAAAACCTTTTTGCCTAGTTGGCCCCTGGAGAGAGGAAGAATGAAGAAGGAGGACAAAGAGGAGGAAGAAGAAGAGGAGGAGGAGGAGAAGGAGAAGGAAGAAGAAGAAGGAGAAGGAGGAGGAGAAGAAGAAGAAGAAGAAGAAGAAGAAGAAGAAGAAGAAGAAGAAGAAGAAGAAGAAGAAGAAGAAGAAGAAGAAGAAGAAGAAGAAGAAGAAGAAGAAGAAGAAGAAGAAGAAGAAGAAGAAGAAGAAGAAGAAGAAGAAGAAGAAGAAGAAGAAGAAGAAGAAGAAGAAGAAGAAGAAGAAGAAGAAGAAGAAGAAGAAGAAGAAGAAGAAGAAGAAGAAGAAGAAGAAGAAGAAGAAGAAGAAGAAGAAGAAGAAGAAGAAGGACGAGGACGAGGACGAGGACGAGGACGAGGACGAGGAGAAGAAGGAGAAGGAGAAGGAAGGAGAAGGAGAAAGGAAGAGGAAGAACAAGAGAAAGAAGGCATCTCTCACCCTTCCTCTCCCTGTCTCCCAACCTCTCTCTCTCTCTCTCTCTCTCTCTCTCTCTCTCTATATATATATATATATATATATATATATATATATATATATATATCAATTACAATTTTCAAGCAAGCTCTTTTTGAATATATTTCAGTGGTTAGTCACTCAATGAGCATTTATTGAGCACCTTCTATGTGCCTGTGTACCAAGTTTGGGGATACAGAGAAAGACAAAGTCTTTGCCCTCAATCTAGTCACAGTCTAATGGAGAAACAACATGGAAACAAGTACTACGAATAAAGCACATACAGGAAAAGCATGAAATAACTAGTAGAGGGAAGCTATTAGAAGAAGAGGACATTGGAAAAGCTTCCTGTTGAAGTTGGGATTGTATTTGGAACTTGAAAAATGTCAGAGAAGCCAGGAGGCAGAGATGAGGAGGGAGAAAATTCCAGGCACAGGGGACAACCAGAGAAAAGGTTCAGGGCTGAGAGATGGAGTATATTGCTTGAAGAATATCCAAGAAGTCAAAATATGAAGTTAATGTATAATTTATAGAACCCCAAACTCACAGGTCAGAACTGAAAGAGACTTTAGAGATCAGCTGAGACACAGATGGATGAAGAGACTTGCCTAAGTTCACACAGCTATTTAAAATGCTGCTATTTTAAATTGAAGTCCAGAATGGTAGATGTCACTACTGAGAAGTAAAAAGATCTTTTATTCCATGTATTGAGGATCTCTGGATCTAGTCCAACATCCTCATTTTACAGGGAAGGAAACAAGTCCAGAGAGGTGACCCAAGGTCACACAGATCTTCTTTAAATTGTGGTTATAATCAATGCAACATTCGATATGGAATATCTGCATAGCCTTTTATGTCTTTTAATAATTTCTATCCTATTTGGTCTTCATGTAAACCCTGTAAGGTTGGTAGCACCGACATTATAATCTCTTATTTATAGATGAGGAAACTGAAGCTCAGAGAAGTCAGTGACTTGTTTAGGGTCAACCAACTAGTAGGTGGCAGAACCAGTATTTGAAGTTGGGTCTTCTGCCACCAAAACCGTGCTTTTCCCATCATACAACATTGCTTGAGTGTTATTATTTCAAACAAACAAACAAACAAACAAAAAGAACAACCACAAACCCTAACCCAATTGTATATTCTTAAAACAGTCATAGTAAGAGACCTTATGTTTACAGTAAAGAGCACCCTAGTTCAGTGAGCCTAGTGCTTTCTGGGAAACATGATATACCTCTCATTGTGTTGAGAAAGTCCAGGCACAAGGATTGCAGGGTATCTAAGGCTGGGGCTGAAAATCAAACAGAGCAGAGGGAAGCCTAATTGAACTCCCAAGGAAACGGAGCAGTTGAGTTTCCTGGGAACTTTCTGAGATCTCATCTTGACAAAAGGATTTCTCCTCCCAGAGCTACAGGGAGCAGAAGGCTATCAGTGAAAATGAGGAAGAGAAGCTCTGCTGAGATTCTGAGGAATGGAGTGAGCAAGCCTGACAATGCACTATGATCTAAAACTTTCAAATTAAAGTAAATTTTGTTTTGAGAATTTCTTGAGAATGTCATAACTCAAGATAATTGGAAATTTCCTCAGACTTTGCAAAAACAGAGTTGATAAGAACACTTACATTTATATAGCACTTAAAGATTTAAGAAACATTTCCTCATAGGAACCCTGTGAGATAATTAGTGCAACTACAAATAGCCTCATTTTACAGATGAGGAAACTGAGGCTATACAAACATGGATAATATAGAGTAGAATCAAGTCTCTGGATTTCAATTCCACTACCTCATACTACTTCAATTTAATCATAAACTGCATATGTCAATTGAATCAGCAACTGAAATGCTTTAGGTTATTCAACAAATAAATTCCTGACTCTAAATGTGATTGGAGACAGTTGAAGAATCCTTCTTTGGAGATTTTTAAGTATTGAGTAGTTTTCTTTTTCCCCTTCCCCAACCCCCCCCCCCATTAGAACTTGTAGCACTTTTTTACTTTTAATTCTAATTTATATTTATATTTATTATACTTATTCTCCCACTGGGAGAATACAGCCTTACACAACTGTAAGTTTTATGAAGGCAGGAATAATGTCTGGATTAACCTTTGAAGAGCACCATTCACATGGTGGTTCTTTTAAAGGTTTTCACTCATCTAGGGATACCTGCCATAGGTCAGCATTTATTCACAATTATAGTTGATGAGGCCCAAATAATATTCTTCTTTTACCTACCCATGAGCAGAAACATTAGTTCAAAGCAAAAGATGTTCAATTAAATATCACAGCAAAATGAGTGACTTGAAAAATTCTTCCCTCCTCTCCATATCCATAGGACTATTACAGTCTCCCACAGGTTACCACATCGCAAGTAGGAGAAGGGATACACTCAGAGAAGACAGAGAGTCAGGACAACTTATACTCCTAAGGTACAAACCTTTATCTTCTTCCTATGCTGCTCTCTCAAAGTCCCCGTGAAGTCATACTTATTGTGATGACCCTCTGTTTCTTAATATCTATCACAATATAAAGGCAAATGTATGCTTGCCAAAGATATTAGCCACTTGACATGGAGAATGTTCCATGTCAAGGGCAAATAGAATAGGGATGACCTATATTTGGTAACATCCTCCAGATGTTCTTATTTGTTTGTGGACTGCATTAAGTCAAGGAATACTGAAGAGGTTCCTAAAGGAGATGCATAATCTTTCAAAAGACTTTAGTCTAACTGTATAGGAAAAACTAAGTGGATAAAGATCATCCAGATCAATATTCAGTGGGATTGAGCAAGTGAAGCTGGTCTATCAGAACATGTATCTTGGACAGACATTGCCCATGAACAATTAGATCTGATTGAATTAAACAGAAGAATGGACCAAATTACCTTTGGAAAATTGTACAGTGCTACTGATGACCTTAAACTTCTCCCTGAACCAAAAGCCCAGCTTTCTTAATGGCAACATTCTTACAATGAACCTCTAAAGCTATGAGTTATTAAATTCTAAAATTTCAAAAAATTACAGAAAGGGTGGTCATGAGTAGGCTATAACACATTAGCAACCATGAATTCCATTGGAGAATTGGCATCAAGGATATTTTTAGAGGAATATGTGACTAGAAAAGATAAGTCAATCAAATGGTGATAGCAGAAGATAGCCTTTATGCTCCAATGGTATCCATGTATTATAAAGGATGGAGGTGTTAAACATGCAGCCCAGAGGGCAACATGAATTAGATTAAAGTGTAATTGAAAAATATTTAGCAAAATAAAAAATAAAGCAATAAATTATGGATAAGATTATATTTTAAAACCAAGTCAATATGAAGCCTATAGAGATCCTTGTGTAGAGATGAATGGCCTCTGTTTCTATTGAGCTTTGACACCACTGATGAGAAAACTAGAGAAAGGGCCCCCAGTATGTTGGGTGGAGCCACTGGGGAGGCTTTATAGGTGGGCATAGAAGTCACAGAGGTTTAGAAAGAGTTGTAATCTGAATAGTTATAGAGGGAACCACATCAGTGAGATCACAGATGCATCCAAGACACCAAATTATCTTATAAAAGATAATTTGCAAAATCCTGGCTGTTCTCATCTCCTTTCATCAAAGATGTTCCTGATACATGGATTGATCATTCTGATGAAGATTTTTGTAGCAACTGAAAATAACAGTTTTGGGGTGCATAGTTGTATTTTCTCAATTATATTTTTCAGTAATAAGAATTCCTCTCCTTTATACATCTGGAGAATCAATCTCTCTATGTCTCCAAAATTGTGCTGACTCCATCATGGACCTTCTCTGTATCAACTTGATCTTGTTCAATTGCTCCTGCTAACTTTGCTTCCTTTTATTCTATTTCTCCTTCCTCTTGTAGTACATCATATTATAATACAAACATGGGGGCAGCTAAGTGGCTCAGTGGATAGAGTGCCAGGTCTGGAGAGGGAAGGTCCTCAGTTCAAATCTGGCTTCCGACATTTCCTCTATGTATGACCATGGACAAGTCACTTAACTCCAACTGTTTAGTCCTTACTGTAAAAATAAAAGGCAAAAACTGTAAAACTAATGGGCAATGAATTTATTAGGGGTTTTAAACTGATTTAGATATTCTACTGTGCTCACAAAGTATCTCCAGTTTATATCAATGAAGTGAAGCTCATAAGTGAACTTCTCTTCAGGGCCAGGCACAAGGACACTAAAGAGACTCTTGTTATAAAACATAAAATATTTATTGAAAATATAAGAATAAAAAGGATTTCTAACTCTAAGGGATTCTAATTCCACCCAAATAAAACTCCCTGGTTCTGCAAGGAATCACTTTTCCTGTGTCCACAGGCTACACTGATCCTTCCTGATCTGACTAACCCAAATTTTTACTATTCTAAATAAACTAACACTATTATCCTTATAATTCTTAATTTTGTCTCCAATTTATAAAAATAACAAAGACTAGCTGGCTGAGTCTCAGCAAGAACCAAGTTAGGATTCTGAGAGAGAGAGAATAATTCCTTACTACCTCCCAGAGAGTAACTCCCAACTCCCTCAAAGTAACTGCCATACCCAGAGTGTGTAACTGTCACATAAAAACCATTAAACTGTCAACATTTGAAACTGACACTCTGTCTTAGATCTGCTTCAAACTCCAATTCTTTCTCAAGCCAGCTTCTTCACTTCTTATCTCTAAACTAATGTAACAAGACCTAACTTCTAATATCATCCTTATATTACTGCTCTTCTGCTTTGGAATTGATCATATTGATTCTAAAAGAGAAGGTAAAGTACTAAAAGAAAAAAAAAAAGAATCCAACTATTATCAGGCTCTTGATCCAAGTAGCAAGAATGAAGAGATAGAAAGCCACAGGTCAGCTCCATCTTTGTCCTTGAATCACCAACAGCTCAGCAACATCAGCAGCAGCAGGAGGTTCTGATTCTCCTGCCTCCCCCTTTAAAATTGAGTAATGAGACTCATTTGTTATGCAAATACATCTTAGAACCTGGCAGCCAGCCATTGTATATTTTGCCCATGGGAGAACTTGGATTATTTTAGGCAAAAATGGGTTTGGGGAGATAGATGCTCCTCCCCAGCCAGCACCATGGGTCATTTCCTGGGTCCCAGAAGAGAAGGGCAGGAAGGAGGCTTGAGAGCTTGCTACAAATACCCGGGTCTTGCTCTGTGCCAATCATTTGACAGTGATGATTTCCTGGCAGGGGCTCTGGCAGTATTTGAAGACACGCTGCAGCAGAAAATAGGATAATTGGAAAAGAATTCTCTGGCAGAGCGTTTTACTTGACAGTAACCTAGTAAGCAATCTCCTGGGGCTTTCTCTCAGTTCCAGCAGGGCTCACAGCCTGGGTTTTAAAGGTCTCCAGAGCCCATAGAATGAGAGTCACTTCCCACTCATGTCCATGCACTCAGAGGATCTCTAATTGCTAAAATTAGAGATTAAAAGTTGGAAATTAAAAATCTCTAAAAGATCCACCCCTCCGGGTAATTTGATGAAAGACATTTCTACTCTTCTCTGCTTTGAAAGTCTTTCCTCCTATTCCTTCTCATGGTTGTGTCTCCAGACCTCCTCCAAAGAACAATGTCAGCAGAAAATTATTGCTTTGACTACAGTCATATTATTAATAGTAATATCCCATATGTAAATAGCACTTTATATGTTATGTGTTTTCTTCCTTATGTTGGAATGATTACTAGAATCTATGTATAAATTAGATGATGGTCCCCATCAAAATGTCTCAGACAAGAAGGATGACTTAAGACCAAAGCAAATACAATTAAAGGGGGGAAAGGGCAGCGAGATGGTACAGTGGATAGAGAGAAAGTCCTAGAGCTGGGAAGACCTGGATTCAAATTTGATCTCAGACACTTCCTAGCTGTGTAACCCTGTGCAAGTCAATTAATCCCAGTTGCTTAGCTCTTACTGCTCTGCTACCTTGGAACCCATACTTTATATAGATTCTAAGGTGGAAGGTAAGACTTAGAAAAAACACACACCATAAAAGGGGAGAGATGCCACAAAATCTCTATTGTTTATTCTCCCTCCACTAGAGAAAAATTGAGAATGACATAATCTGACCTTTTTTTCTTCTCCCTAAAAAGTTCTCAACTCCCCTATAAACACTCAGACTAAGAAGCTATCAAATATAGAACAGTTTTGATTAACTTGACAAAACACACACATAGACTAGGCTGATCTCAAGTCTCTCTCAGTCATCTGGAAAACTCTCCTCCCTTCCCCAGAGGGTATCGAGCAACCTCCCCCTGCCTGGCTCCCTCTTGAAAAGCATCCAGTACACATAAGTCACACAGTACCAAGTCCTCATTAGAGGCAGCACTTACTAACTAGAAAAACCAAGATACTTCCCTCAGTTTCCTCATTTGTAAAATGAGGCAAATAATACCTGTGTTATTTTCTGGGTTTAATAGGATGATTAAATGGCAGTTTAAAGCACTTTAAAAGGCACCTAGTGGCACAATGGATAGAGTTTTGGTCCTGGAGGCAAGAAGTCCTAAGTTCAAATTTGGTATCTCAGATACTTACCAGTTATGGGTCTCTGGGCAAGTCACTTAAACTCTGTTCGCCTCAGTTTCCTCAACTATAAAATGGGAATAATAGCTCCTACCTTCTAGGATTATTATGAGGAGAGATTTTGTAAAATGCTTAGCACAGCACCTGGCACACGGTAAGCACTAACATAGTACTTATTCTCTCTCTCTCTCTCTCCATACTTTATAAATACCCGTTGTTTTGTTTTTAGCTATGGTGCCCCTCTCTAGCTCTATGAAAGGCAAGTCCCACCAGGGCTTTGTTACCGTTCCAGCATCTCTGCATAGGCTTCTCCACATCCATGGTTTTCTGTGGAGCTAACTTGAATATCTCTCCAGGCTTTGAATGCTGCTTAGCATCTCCATTCTTTCTTCCCTTAGAGCATTTCCTTTTATATACAGAAGCCAATCCTTCTTGCACATGTAAGGCACGCATTGCCCTGGAAAGAAGAAAGAAAGGCTTACCTGCACTCCCATTACATCCCCATTGAAGAGCATCAAAGAAAATCCCAGTATAATCAGGGAAAGAGAGTACAAGAGGTTTAGAGTTCCTGAGGGAAATTCCTGAGGGAAATAGAGTGGCTGCATGAATCCAAAAGGAAACACCAGAGACACCTGGGCTTGCTGGGGGGAAATGGAATAGTGGCAGGATACAAGATGTCCTTTGAAGGCTTAGGCGTCTGAAGTACAGGTAGTACAAGCATTATGAACCCTACTTTTGTTGTTGTTCAGTCATCTTACTCATGTCCCACTCTTCATGACCCCATTTAAGTTTTCTTGGCAGAAATACTAGAGTGGTTTTGCTGGTTCCTTCTCCAACTCATTTAACAGATGAGGAAACTGAGGCAAACAGGGTCAATGACTTGACCAGAGACACACAGCTAGTAAGCGTCTGAGTTCAGATTTGAACTCATGAAGATGAGTCTTTCTGACTCCAGACCCAATGTTTTATCCACTGTGCCCGCTTTACATATAAGGAAAACAAAACCCCTCAAAATGAAATGACTTCCCCAAGATAAATTAGCTAGTATTACAGCCATGATAAGCATTAATGTTTAATAACTTAGAATAACATAATTATAAAAATATAATTTTAATAAACTCTTACTGAAGTTAAGTGACAAAAGAACCTTGCCCAGGAACTAGGCAAAGGACTAGGTCATATCCTATCCATACTGACTACATACTCCTTTTCCCTCTGAAGCAAGAGGTGGTAACTCTGTCCCAGGGCTTATCAATCTCCTTGGTTTCACCTTCCATGCTCTGGCTACAAAGATTTCACTTTTCTTGTCATCCAGAGTCCTGGGAAATGCAGCTCTCCAGTAGAGCTCCTGGTTTTGTTCATTCTTTCCTGATCTGCTTGTCTTCCAGGAGCAAAACTCAGAGAAGACTAGAGGCATATGGTCCCAGATGTCTCCAGTATTTAGGCCCAGGTCCCCAGAGCTTAGAGTATTCAGTTTGAAGGATTAGGAGCCCAATACAGTGACTTCTTCTTATACTTTAATTTGGTGCCTCCTGGGACTCAAAGGCTTGCTGTGTGTTTGGATTCTGCATTTCCTTGTCTATGGTCTTGACTATTCTAGGACAGAAGTTCTGAATGTTAGCAGAAATGCCAGCAGTTCCTAATTATGAAGCATGAAAGTGGTGATGGTGAGATTAGATGGGACTATATTTTTATAGGCAGAAGAAATGTGGCATCATTTAAAAGATGCCCTGCAATAACATTTTCTTCCTACATCTCTCATGGCTCAGAGGTGACCCTGGACTCCCTACATCTCCACTGGTAAAGCTCATTCTTTGGGAGGAACTAAAAGATGGAAAGGCTAATAGCATCGGCTTATCAATGGATTCTAAATATGGTGTCCAAAGAGGATCAGCCTGCCCAAGAGCAGGGAGGCTCATCCTTAGGAGGTTGGCCACCAGGGGATGAATTTCTTTGCCTATAGCTAGTCATGAAACTGCCTGCTAACAATGGAATGAGTACAGTCTGCATCAAAAGATGACGAGCCTTCTGTCAATAAACATTTATTAAGTGCCTACTATGTGCCTGGTACCGCTTTAAGCTTTGATGCAAAAGAAACTGCCACCAAGGAGTTCACAGTCTAATGAGGGAGATAACTAAGTACAAACAAGCTGTCTACAGGACAAATAACCATCAGAGGAAGACACTAGAATTAAGGAGGATCAGGTAAGGCAGGAATTTAGATGGGATACAAAGAGAATAAAGAAGAAATCAGAAATTGAGAACAAGAAGAGTATTTGGGCATGGAGGCAGCCAGAAAAAATGTCCAGAGCTGAGAGGAATGGCTTGTCCAAAGGACACCAAATAAGCCATGTCATTGGATTGGAGAATATATGGAAGACTGTAAGGTATAAGACGAGAAAGAAGCAGGTTACAAAGGGCTTTGAACGTCCAGGGATTTTCCATTTGAGGGAACTAGTATAGATATATAAAAAACCACTGAGATTCTGGTATTAGATTCAAGCAGTGAATAAGCAAGCATTTATTAAACTTGAATTATGTGTCAGCCACTGTACTAGGCACTGAATATTCAGAGAAAGAGCAAAACAGTTCCCATCCTCAAGGTAGTTACATTCTGTTGAAAGATAGAGCATATACCTAAATAAAAATATGTAAAATTAGTACAAGGTAATATTGGAATGGCATTTGTGGGGTAATGAATAGAGCATTGGGCCTGGAGTCAGGAAGACCCAAGTTCAAATCTAGCCTCAGAACTTGCCATCTGTATGACCCTAGGTAAGTCACTAACCCCTATTTGCCTCCATTTCCTCATCTGTAAAGTAATCTAGAAAAGAAAGTGGCAAACCATTCCAGTATCTTTGCCAAGAAAACCCCAAGTGAGGTCATGAAGAGTTGGACACAACTGAAACAACTGAACAACAATAACAATTTTGGGAGACATTGAACCATGGAGGAAGGAGGGGACTGAGAAAGATCTGATATAGGAGGTGGCACTTGAACCTTGAAAGAGACTAGAGAAACTGAGAGACGGAGGGGTGAAGAAAGAATTCATTCCAGGCATAGGGAACATCCCATGAAAAGGGAAGGAGACGGGAGGTGAAGTATCACATGAGAGGGCCACACGAAGGCCAGTAAGGCACAATAATCATGAAAAATTAATTTCAAATTAAGTTGTGAAGGTTTTCAATGCCCAACAGAGAGTTTTTTATTGAAACGTATAGGTAAGAGGGAATCATTAGAGTTTACTAAGCAATGAGCAATGGTTCAGACCACTGTTTGAGGCCTATCAATTTAGTAGTGGGATGGAGAGTGATTTGGAGAAGGGAGAGATTTGAGTCAGAGAGGACAACTAGGAGGCTATTGCACTAGCCTAGGAAAGAGGTCATAGAAGATTTAAACTGGAGGTGTGGCTAGCTTGAGTTGGGAGAAGGAGATGGAGGAGAAAGATTTTGAGGCAGCATCAACTAAACCTAGTAAATGACTGGATATATGTGGTGAGAAAAGGAGAGACTCCAAGATTAGGAACCCAGATGACCACAAGGATGGAGTACTTGCGGTAGCAATTAGGAAGTTTAGAAGGGAAAGATGGTGAGTTGGGCTTCTGAGATCTTGAGTTTGAGCTACTTATGAGACATCCAGTTCAAAAGAAGCTACAGGCATTTGGTGATGTAGAACTGGAGTTCAAGAGAGAGATTGGGGTTATAGATATAGATTTGGAAGTTGTCTGCAAGTAGATGAAAAACCCTTTGTTGATAATAAGATCAGGGAAAAGATGTGGGTTTTAAAATTAATAATCAATTACTAGGTATTATATTTTATAAAGTTTTATTAATAATAACTAAAACAAAAAAACTGCCTGACTTTAGCCCCATTGCAGGTCCAAGAGAGGAAGAGGGAGGAATTACAGACACTTAAATAAAAATCACATAAAACGCAGGGACACAGGAAAAGGAAAAGGGAATTGTGGGAAATGTAGTCTCTAGAGTTCAAGATTCTAAATCAGTACAGAAAGGAAACGTCAAAAAGGCCCATGATAGAGTCTAAGAATATGCCCATCCTTTAGGGAAGGGGACAGAATCAAATATGGATAATGATCTAGCAAAGAAGTGATCAGACATGAAATGTCATGAAAACTCAGAGAAGGCAGTGTATCCAGGAGGTGATTAACAGTGTTATATACTGCAGAGAGAGATCCAAAAAGGATGAGGACAGAGAAAAGGCCATCATTTCTGGTAATTAAAAAATCATCGGTAACTTTGGAGAGAGACGTTTCTGACATCAGAAACCAGATTGAGCTGGAATGAGTGAAGGAAGGAAGAAGAAGTGGATGTGTTGGGGACAGAGATTGTTTTTCTATGAGTTTGGCTATGAAAAGGATTATGTTGATTTGTATCACTCATAATGACTTATTTAATAAAACATTTCAATTTTTTTAGATTCTGCGACTTTATCAGTATTTCTTCCATCAGTGCAGAATACAGCCCCTCTGGATCTGTCAGTGATTTTTAAGAGCTACAATCCAGCCTGGTGAGCAGCCTTTCAACTTAGCTCAGCTAAGCTTAAAGCCCTGCCATCATAGGGGGTCCCAACTGAGCTGACATCTGGCAGACTTCCATTGCAAAAAATCATCTCTGCCCACCACGGAAGCATCAGAATAGGATTTTAGAAGAGAAAACAATAATAATTCATTTTTATAAAACACTGTGTGATTACAAAGCACTTTTACATTCATGATCTCATTTGCTCCTCACAAAAAACCAGGTAGGGCTAGTATTAATATGACATTTTTTTAAAACCCTTACCTTCCATCTTGGAATCAATACATTGTATTAGTTTAAGGCAGAAGAGTGGTAAGGGCTAGGCAATGGGGTTAAGTGACTTGCCCAGGGTCACACAACTGGGAAAGGTCCAAGACCAGATTTGAACCTAGGACCTCCCATCTCTAGGCCTGGCTCTGAATCCACTAAGCTACCCAGCTGCCCCCTTAATATGACATTTTTACAGATGGAGGCCTATTCACAGCAATAATCAACAAACATTTATTAAGCACCTGCTATATACTAGGTCTTCTGCTAAGCACTGGGGATACAAGGAAAGGCAAAACCAGTCATGCCCCTTATATTCTAATGGGAGGGAGACAATACATATATAAACAGGTATTCTTTCAAGGTAAATAGAAAGCAGTTTCAGAAGGAAGGCATTAGCAAATGGAGATGATGAGACAGAAGGGGGCACTAGGGAAAGCATCCTTAATAATAAAAGCTAGAATTTATAAGACACTTTAAAGATTACAAAGTATTTTACAAAGGTTTATGTGTTCAATCCTCATAACAACTCTAAAGAGGCAGGTGCTATTATTATCTCTATTCTACAGATAAAGAAACTGAGGCAGGGAAAAGCTGATGTTAATTGCCCAGAGTCATCCAGTTAGCCAGAC
Organism: Monodelphis domestica; assembly: GCF_027887165.1. Lineage (NCBI taxonomy): Eukaryota > Metazoa > Chordata > Mammalia > Didelphimorphia > Didelphidae > Monodelphis > Monodelphis domestica. The sequence continues at coordinate 494,213,696 of NC_077227.1, forward strand.
TGAGGCTGGCTTTGAACTTGATCTTACTAACTCCAATTTCAGAGTTTTATCTACTTTGTCACCAAGCTGCTTCATAATAAAATACTTAATTGATTCAAATGCAAAATATGTAAATGTGTTCAAGATAACAAGAATTCCACCCCACCCCCATTCCATGTGGGAAATTACTGAATTATTGTCTTTTTGTACTATTGAGTCTCCATCTAAACCCACCATAACCCAACCCCCATGTCCTCTTAGCCATCCATAATGAAGCTGTTCTCCAAGACCATTGATGTGGTGGTGGTGTTGTTCAGTGGTATCTAACACTTCCTGACTCTGTAGAACCACTGATTGATTGTTGTTCAATGGTGTCTGACTCTTTGTGACTCGGTGGATTGCCAATATTATTCATGGAGTTTTCTTGGCAAAGATAGTAGAATGGTTCACCATTTCCTTCGCCAGTGGATTCAGGCAAACAGAGGTGGCATAGCTAGGAAGTGTCTGAGGCTGGATTGAAACACTCCATCCACTGAGCCACCTTGCTGCCTCTGAAGCAGTGAGATAGTGAAGATAGTAAGGAATTTCTGTTAACCTCTTGTCCCTGGAACTGTCTGAGTGCCAGTGAGAAGTTTAACAGATGTTCTCACTGGTAGGACAGAGAGAAGTGGGGAGCTGAATATCTTCCGAGATTGTCAGCATTCCCAGTTACTCCTGCTTATTCTCTGACTCCTCATCTGTTGTTTGTGTTTTAATCATTTTGATTCAACACATACTTATTAATTGCTCACTTTATGCAAGGCTCTCTGCAGGGCATGGGATCTAAAAAGATTATCATTCACTCTGACTATCAGCAGGCTCTGTAGGGAACAGGGGCTGGGGGCTCAAATCAATGACTATCTTTTCTATGATACTTTCCCCAGGACATTCCTAGACCTATCACTAGATCCTTCCTGGTAGGGTCTCAGGGACTTTATCTCCAGGTCCTTTCAGTATCCTAGAGGGCTATTCCCAGGGACAGAATCACATTCCACTGGGAAATATCGCCTAGATTTTGGAGTGGTTATCACAACAACTGCAGGCGTTGATCACCCCACACCTCCCTTTCCCTTCTCTCCTCTCTCTCATTCTTTTCTCCCCCTCTGAGCACCACCCCCCACCATCACCACTTCTCCTGTTCTTGTCGCACATAATAAAAATAGCATTGCCCCAGCCCAGATTAAAGGTGAAGTTATAGGGCAGGAATGCATTCACATGGTGAGGTTTTCGCAAGCAGTAGTGAAAGCCCAGAGCTCCAGCAGACCTAGAGGAAAGAGAGCCAGAATTTCAACTCCTTGGAGGGGAAAAAATAGGGTGAAGAGCCCCACATTTCTTCTTCACAGGAGCCCTAAGACAGTGCAGGAGACCCTGAGAAAGGCTGGAAGTGTGTGTGTTCTTCACCATGTAAATAAAGGGACCACTGCCCAGTTTGGAGTGCCAGCGGCTGCATTCACTGACACAGAAAAAGAGGCCACATTGCTGTGGCAACTGCACCCCCACAGAAAATCAACACTAGAGCTCAAGGCCTAAAGCTAACTCAACCCACAGAACTCCCTGGCCTACTGAGTGGAGAGTTTGAGGCCCACTGGAGCACCAGCACAAAGGGGTTAAATGAAATGGAGTGGGGGGCAGATTAGGAGGAAAGAGTTCTGCTCCTGAGTCATCACTGGGCTCTAACCTTAACCTGGGATCTGTGGACTCCCAAGGGGATCAGTGGATAGATTCCAGGGAATCTTTGAATTTAGATGGAAGAAAAATGGCATCTTTATTTTTACTGACCTAGAAGTTTAACATTTCCTTCAATTATTTAAGAACATTATTCCAAAATGAGGTCCATCAGCTTTCCAAAAGACACACCAAAAATGGTTTAAGAGCTCTTGTTCTAGACTCAGAGGATATGGGTTTGGATCCTGTTTTTTACACTTAGACTCTGAAACTTTGGGCAAATCCCTAAATCTCTCAGATCTTAATCTTTCCACAACTCTAAAATGAAGGGGTGGGAGGTAGAGGACTCTCTACCATCCAAATTGCTAGGAATCTAGGATTTTTGAGGGGGCTTGATTCTGCTCTATGTATCTGAGATTAGAGTCTATCTAGAGTCTATCAAACTGGATTAGAGGAGGGAAAATGCTAAAAATTGGGGGCTCTTTCAAACCTGGAAGGAAGATATCAGAAGAATGGAGTTCTGATCCTGACTCTGCCCCTTACTAGCCAAGTGTGCATTTAAGCAAGTCCATTCCCTTCACCAAGGCTTGGTTTCTTTTTGTATAAAATGAAGGTACTAGTCTGCCCTCTTCCCCTGGGGTGGTTGTTTGTTTGTTTTTTCAACCATTACTTTCTGCCTTACTTATCAACTCCAAAAAAGAAGAACAGAAAGGACTAGGGAATTGGGGTTAAGTGGCTTGCCTAAATCACATAGCTAGGAAGTGTCTGAGATCACATTTGAACCCAGGACCTCCTGACTCTAGGCCTGACTCTGTCCATTGTGCTAGGCAGCTGCCCCTCCTCCCTTGGTTCTTGTGACAATCAAATGAAAGCATGAATACAAAAATGCTTCAATAATGTAAAATGACATTCTAATGAAAGGAATTCTTTTTCTTCCAAATAGGCAAAAATAAAGAGAAAATAAGCATGTCAGCTGATACCCCAAGTGTGCCATGCCATAAATATAAACATTTCAATAGGGAGTTAAATTCCCAGATTCACATATATAGCTGAAAAGACCTAAAGAAATTATTATCTAACCCATCTGAAGAGATCATATAACTTGCCCCCCAAAATTCATGAGTTGTCATTCACCTAGGGCTGACTCTTCATAATCTTGGACCATACTGTCCATGGGGTTTTCTTGGCAGATACTGATGTGGTTTACAATTTCCTTAATCGGTGTATAATAAGCCATTTTCCAAAAGTAGAAAGAATGGGCTGCCTCTGATTTGAAAAGCTTAAAGCTTAATATGGATGATCACTTGTGACTGGGCCATAAATTTAGACTGGAAAGGACCTGAGAGGTCCTTGAGTCCAAAATATTAAAAATGAGGCAACTAAAAGGCAACAAAATTAAATGACTTGCCTAGTGTCTCACAGCTAGTGTTTGAACCCAGGTCTTCCTGACTCCCAACCCAGTATTTTATCCACTACATGGCACTGCTTTAATTTGTCAGTGATGTTCAGATGTCATTTAAACAAAACTCCCTTCCATTCACTTCTTTTCTAATTCCAGTCTATTAAAATTCTGCCCTCCCTTTAGGGTTCAATTGAAATTCTAGCTATCCCAAAGAAGTCTTCACAGAGCTCTACATCCATATTTCCCCATCTAAAGTAATTTTTCTTTTCTCAAGTTTCTTTCTTCCTGCCTTCCTTCTTTTCTTTCTCTTTCTTTATTTCTTTTTCTTCCTTCCTTTTTCCTTCTTTCCTTTCTTCCTTCCTTCTCCATTGATTAGGGACCAGGAAGCTGGGACAAGCAGCTTAATACAAGGTGTTTTGGGAACTTAAAATTCAGCCCCTTCCTTGACCATCCCAATACAGTTCTGTCTCTGTCTGTCTGTCTGTCTGTCTGTCTCTGTCTCTGTCTGTCTCTGTCTCTCTCTCTTTCTCTTTCTCCCTCTCTGTCTCTCTGTCTCTCTGTCTCTCTCTCTCTCTCTCCTGTGAATTGGTTCCAAGAGAGAAGAGCAGTAAAGGATAGGCAATGGGGGCTAAGTGATTTGTTCAGGGTCACACAGCTAGGAAGTGTCTGAGGCCAGATTTGAACTTCCTATCTCCATACCTGGCTCCCTATCCACTAAGTTACCTATCTTCCTTCCTCCCCAAATTTCTCATACAACTTTAATTAGATCTCTCCTCTCTGCTCATCTTTTCTCCTTTATATCATGTTTAGTTGTGTCTTGCCCTTCCTCCCTCTCTGACCCTCAATCAACTGGTTCTTTCTAGAGCAGAGCCAGTGTCACATCCATCACTGCATCCCAGCTGCCTAGCAATGCCTTGTTCAGTTACTTATTTAATGAGTGAATGTGGAATTTTATAAAACTGAATTGCCTCCGACCACATAACTCTTAAGGGACAGGGCTCTGACTCCTATTCAGGTCTCCTGGATTCTAGGATGGCAGGTCTAAGGTAGGTTGTAAAAGGAAAGGAAAGCGGAAGCTCAGGACTAACGTTACGCTACCCATAAAAGTAGTCTCAAAAGTTTAGGGATGGAAACTGGACAGCTTCTCACAAATCATTGCTTAGAACATGTGGTCAGAGGCATGGCTGGCAGGCCTAGGAGGTTAGCTCTGAGAGGCACTGTTTATGCTGTCAGGGGAGATCACGAGGAGCAGCACAGATGCAGCTGTACCCTGTTCTGTTACCAGCTCTGGTCCCAAAGGCCTCATCCCTGTTGTACTTTGGGATGAAGAGTGAACATGATACAACCGTCCTGAAAATAACTAGGCAACAGGACCCAGGCTCTGCTGAATGTCTAGCCAGTCACTTCCAGCAGGGGCAAGACCTTCACTGAATGGTCAGAGGTGACCAGTGAAACTAAAGAATATTCCCTGGCAAAAAAAAATAGAAAATGAGGGGATGCCCCTCAACTGGGGAATGGCTGAACAAACTGTGGTATCTGTTCGTGATGGAATACTACTGTGCTCAAAGGAATAATGAACTGGAGGAATTCCATGTGAACTGGAACGACCTCCTCCAGGAATTAATGCAGAGTAAAAGGAGCAGAACCAGGAAAATGTTGTATACAGAGACTGATACACTGTGGTACAATCAAACGTAATGGACTTCTCAACTAGCAGCAATGTAATAATGATCCAGGACAATTCTGAGGGATTTATGAGAAAGATGCTATCCACATCCAGAGGAAGAACTGTGGGAGTAGAAACACAGAAGAAAAACAACTGCTTGATCACATGGGTCAATGGGAATATGATTGGGGACATAGACTCTAAGTGGTCACCCTAGTGCAAATATCAATAATATGGAAATAGGTCTTGATCAATGACACATGTAAAACCCAGCAGAATCGCACATTGGCTATGGGAAGGGGAGGAGAGGGAAAGAACATGAATCATATAACAATGGAAAAATATTCTAAATTTATTAATTAAATAAAATTTTTCAATCAAAAAATAATATTCCCATCCATTCATCTCACCCATTTGCCTCACCTGTACAGGAAGCTGGCCTGTTGATACTGACCTCCGAGGGGAGCTGAGACTAAAAGGAAAGTGTGGCACACCAAATCCCCTGCAAGGCCCTACTTAGGAACTGGTTATTTGAAGGAGAAGGAGAAAAAGAGAAGAAAAAAAGAGGAGAATTCTAGATTAGGGAGGGAAAATTATTTCAGATAATCTCCAATGTATTCTATATATCGTGCCTGTTCCAGGTGATTTACTTGCCATCTCCCTTGTTAGAATGTAAGATCCTTGAGGAAGAATTGTTTTATATCCCAAACACTTAGGACGGTGCCTGGCTCATAGTAAATTCTTCACAAAGGCTTGTTGGCTTGTCTTAAACAGTGATTTCCAATACTCTGGTCAATATTCTGAGGACGACAGGGCAGGTGGCGTTTGGGGAACAGGGCAGAAAGCAGTCAGCAAGACAGACAATCTCAGTTGCATGTCAGCCCAGATACCACTAATGTCTCCTAAGAGTTTGCTACAGATTGGAGAGCAGACCCCACCAAGATTATTTTGGTCCCTAGACCGACAACAAGCTTCTCCAGCTTCAGCGGCAGTGATAAGATGGAGCCAAGTCGCAATCACCTTTCCAGAGGGCCCCTGGAGTGGCGATGCCTTAACTCTTTCTGATTCACTCATTGAGATAGTTTGTCCTAAGTGCCTGTTGTTGGCCCAGACTAGAAGTGTCCACGGTGCTATGAGTGACCGACGGTGGAAAGACCTTTTGCCTGCAAGAAGCTATTTTTATCCCTCTGGACTGAGAGAAATGCCTGATTTACCAATGCGAGGCCAGCCACCTTTGTATGTGGTCTCGTACAGTGCCAGAGCCTAAAGGAGGGCCTTCCACATGATCACTCACTAAATACTTATTCATTTACACTGATCCATTGCTTTTCAACAGAATTTTAAGGCACAAGAAAAAATCTTATGGAACCTAGCACCTAGAATGAGGGTCTGAGCACAGGGGTACTTGGCAAATAATTGCCACTGACTCGGGAGAGCAGACCCACATGCCAGAGACCTTCCAATATTAAAGTTTCAAGTGCCACCTCTTCCAAGAAGCCATTCTGGCTTTTCCAGCCCATACTTATTCTCTTTTCCTTACTGTTCTTGATGATAGTAAGTTGTTTCTCACTCATGTCCAATTCTTCATCACCCCATTTGGAGTTTACTTGTCTCCGGCTCATTTTTACAGATAAAGAAATGAGGCAAACAGAATGAAGCGACTTGTCCAGGGTCACATTGTTAGTAAGTGTCTGAAGCCAGATTTAAACTCAGATCTTCCTGACTCCAGGCCCAGCACTCTATACAATCTGCCACTTATATTTCATGTATAATACAAAATTTAGCACATTATATTTATGCAGCATCATCTTTTCCCTACCCTCAGGTTGGAGAATTTCATTAATGTAGATAACTCCTAGTGTGGAAATTTCCTCCCACAATGTAGGCTAACAAATCATATGTAACTTACAGTCTTCAAAAAATACCTGGAGCATCAAGAGATTTCCTATTTGTCACCCATCTAGTATGCAGCAGGTAAGACTTGAATCTAGATATTCCTGACTCCATGGAGTCCTGACTCTGACTCTGTCTACCTTTCACAGTATCAAAAAATTGAGCCAGAAGAAAGCTTATAGCCTATCTAGTCCAATCCCCTATTTACAGGTAAGGAAACTGACGCCCAAAGAGGTTGTGACTTGCCCAAGGTGACAAGCAGAATTCATAGCAAAGTCCTATTTTTTCCGCTATAACATCTTGATTCTTCCTTTATCACCCTTAATTACAAAAGCTTAAAGATTTAAATGCATTTGATAGGTGGGAAAACAGAGGCTGAGAGAGGGGTCCAATGTCAAACAGTAAGCTGGTGGCAAGCTTTGTTGGAGCCTCTTTCCCATGAATCATCCTCATTTCCCATCTATTGATCTTGTTTCCCCAACTAGATCCTGGGCTTGTTCAAGACTGGAACATGGTCTTCTCCTCCTCTGGTCAGTATGTGTAAGCAGGCACACACACACACACACACACACACACACACACACACACACACACACACACACACACAAGCAACAGTCTTTGAATGAAGAAATAGACTTTCCAGATCTAGTTCTGGTAGCACCCAGGAGATCAACAGAGAAACACACAGAACATTCATTTATTAATTGTTTACTATGTACCAGGCCCTGTCCTAAGTGCTGCGGATATAGATAATAAGCAAGAAAGATAGTCCCTGCCCTCAAGGACCTTACATTCTTTCCCCCTCCATAATATTTATATTTTTATATATGAATATAATTTTTAATAATTTTTTCTGACATTTTGCCATCTATATTCTTTCCCTTCCTCCCTCTCTTCCTTTCTTCCAAGATGGCAGGAAATATGATATAGGTTATAGATGTAATATATTTATATGTTCATTGTATTATGAAAGAAGGCATATCATTTACAGAAGAAAAAAAGCGAGGTATAGTATGCTTCAATCTGCATTCAGACTCCATTGGTTCCTTTTATGGCGACGGATAGCCTTTTTCATCATGAATCCCTTAGAGTTGTCCTGCATCCTTACATTGCTGATAATAGTAAAGTCACTCACAGTTGATTATTGTGTTTATTGCTGTTTACAGAAGACAATATTCTCCTGGTTCTGCTCACTTCACTTTGCACCACTTCATATAAGTCTTCCCAGATTTTTCTGGGATCATCCTGTATGCCACTTCTTATGCCACAATAGCATACTCTACCACAATCACATACCCCAACTTGTTCATCCATTCCCCAGCTGATAGCATCCCCTCAGTTTCCAGTTCTTTGCCACCACAAAAAAAGAGCTGCTCCATTTTTGGTACCGGTAGGTCCTTTTCCCTACCTTTGATCTCTTTGGAATACAGATCTAGTTGAGGTATTGCTGGCTCAAAGTTTTATGGCCCTTTGAGTATGGTTCTAAATTGCTCTCCACAATGTTTGCATCAACTTACAGCTCCACAAGGACCTCTCATTCTAATGGGAGAGGATTCCAGCCAGAGAGGGTGAGAGGAGGCTTGGCTAGGTGGGAAGCTGGCTGTAATGGGAGATAGAGATCAGGCCCTGGACAAGATGACCTAAAGCAGAAGGGAGCAGTCTATGGCCCTGGGACCCCAGACTCACGCTATCACTTCTTATCACACAGGCTCTTGGACTCATGGAATCACAGAAAAGAATTTCTACAAGGCACAGGAATGCTTTAGGAGTTAGACCTAAGAGGGACTTTGCAGTACGATACAACAGAAAGGATCCTGAATTTGGAGTCAGAGGACTTGGGTTCAAGTGGAGCCTCTCTTACCCACTGACTATGTGACCTTGGGCAAGTTAGGCATTCTGAGCCTCAATTTCCTTATCTGTAAAATAAGGATTTGGGATTAAAGGTCCTGTCTAGCTCTAAATTTCTGATTCTAGTTTAATTCTTCATTTTACAAGTAAGAAAACTGCAGTCCAGAAAAGGAAATTATTTTCCCTGTACCACACACGTAAATTATTGCAGGGTTATAATTCTGATCCAAGCTCCCTCCAATATACCAGACCAAATGCATCATCCAGCCACCCTCATTCTTCCCCCTGTTTCCTATCCTCTTCCATATTTCCTCTCCCTTTCTTTTCCCTTCTCCTCTATCTCTCCCTTAGGCCTGCCAAGGACCTTCTTTAGTAATGTCTCCCTCAACACCTGCCTGTGGCACTTGAGGTGGCTTAGACTTGGCACATGGCCTGGGCACAAAGGGCTTACTTAAAGGCATGCCAGCACCCCTTCTTGAGGGATTGCCTTTTCCCCAGGGCTAGATTCTCCTGGACACATTTCATGGAGCAATTTGGGCCTTGAGCACCCACCCCACAGACAAATGGCAGCTCTGCGCTTGAGGAAGCCCTGATAGGTGTGGGAGGGAGGAGGAAGAGAGGGCAAGGCTCCAAGCACTTTGATTAAAAGCAAGGCTGCTTTTCTAACACTTCAAAGAAACCCTATAAAAACCCGCCTGACCCTCTAAAAATCCTTCCACCCTCTCCACAACCCCCACCACCCCCCATCCTCTCTAGTCTCCAAACCTCCCCCGGACTGGGTAGTCTGTGCTTTGTTCAGTCTTAGGGGAATTGGCTGAACAGCTTCAGGCCACAGCCAAGGCGGATGCAGAAAAGCCCAATTCAGGGCTCCCTTTCAGAGTCTAGCCATGGGCGGGGGATTGGAAGGGGGGTACTGGGACTCCTAAAGAGAGGTAAGCAGACTAGAGCCAGGAGGTATTCCTAATGGCTGTGGACAAGTCTCTTGGCCTTCACAGGCCTCCCTTTTCACACTCATAAAATAAGGGCATATAGACGATCTCTGATGGAGTGAAAAACCAATCTGGTCTTAGAATCAAAGACCTGGATTTGAACCTTGATTCTGCTGCCTGCTAGGTTATGGGACCTTGGGGGAGTGGCTCAGCCTCTAAGGGACTCCGTTTTCTCATCTATAAAGTGAGGAAGCTGGAACTAGAAGCTCTCTAGGATTGTGGAAATAGCCTCAGCCCTGGAGTTGGAGTCTGAGGAGCTGGGTTTGAATCTGAACTTCGCTATGTGAATTTGGGCCAGATCCTCTGGAGTTCCCTTTCTTCCTCTGTAAAACAAGGAACAAGATGAGCTCTAGGGCCCCTTCCAGAATGAAATACTTTGATTTCTGGGAATCTGTTCCTCACAGGGCAGTTTGTCTTAGGAGAGGCAGGCAATTCCAATGGGAATTATGGGAAAATGATGGAGGAATTATGGGTTGTAAAGAAAAATAGTTTGGGGAGTTATCCAGTTACTAGAGAAGCAGGTTCATGCTCCCTGCACCTCCTTGAGCCCCACAGCATCCTCCACTAAAAGGAAAAACACATCAGCTGGCAACTCATCTTGCTGGAGTCGCCACCGCAAAACAGTTATTCAAACTTTGCAGCTGGTGGTTCCAAGGCCCTCCCGGAGCCACCTAAGCTCCCCGAGGAGCTTTGACCATAGAGCCCGAGAAATGTCATTCTGGAGGGAACCTCGGTTGTGAAATCATCCATCCACCTCCAGGCAGCTCAGAGACAAAGAGCGTGCCTGTCTGTTCAACCTGTACTCACACATTGATTGTTTTTCTTTCTTTCAGAAAGGTTGCCACAACTTCTATTTTAGCTGTGGTTTCCTTGCTCAACCTTTCCTCCTGGGGGTCTGTATCAAGCATCTGTCCCAACCCACTTACCACAACTCAACTTGTCTCTGCTTAAAAAAAAAAAAACCCAACAGCACGTGCCCAGGTTCTTTCAGAAGGGAGGCCTCAAGTGGGCGGACTTCTTTATCCCCGAGGGGACTTCCATGCCACCCCGCCACCTTCCCCTGACAACAGAGCACAACACATGAGCATTGAGTTTGAATCTGGCGTCCTCTCTGCAACAGGAACACTAATGCTGGCGTCAGGAGGCTCGGATGGGATTTTAGAAATAGCATCTAGCATGGAAGCTACCTTACACCGAGTCAGCATCCAGGAGACACACATTGAACTGGATGCAAAGAGTTCAAAATCCACTTGGTCTAGGGAGCGTTCCCGGACCAAATGCCCCAGCTAGGATCATTTCTTGCCCATCTCTAAACTCACAGCTCAGAAAGACCTGAGTTTGAATACTGACTCTGACATTTACTATGGTACCTTGGACAAGCCAGTTGATTTCTCTGAGCCTCAGTTTCCTTATTTGTAAAAATAGGGTAAATAACTATTTTCTCTATCTTGAAAGAAATCATGGAGTAATGGTTGGAGGTAGCCTGTGATCTGGAGTTACGTGATCATGGAAAAATCATCTAAATCTAAAAATCATCTCAGGGAGCAACTGAGTAGCTCAGTGGATTGAGAGCCAGGTCTAGAGATAGGAGGTCCTGGGTTCAAATCTAATCTCAGATATTTCCTAGCTGTGTGACCCTGGGCTAGTCTCTTAACCCCCATTGCCTAGCCCTTACTGCTCTTCTGCCTTGGAACTAATACATAGTGTTGATTCTAAGACAGAAGATGAGGGTTTAAAAAAAAAGAAAAAGAAAGAAAAACCATCTCAGTGCTTCCAGTAACTCTCTAAGATTATGAATTATAATCTGCTTTGGCAAAAGGAGCTAGGTGGTCCAGTAGATATAGTGCTAGGCCCAGAGTCAGGAAGAACTGAGTTCAAATTTGGCCTCCAACACTTACTGGATGTGTGATGAGATAAATCATTTAATCCAGTTTGCCTCAGTTTCTTCATCTATAAAATGAGCTAAAGAAAGAAATGGCAAAGCTCTCTAGTATCTTTGCTAAGAAAACCCCAAAAGGGGTCATGAAGAGTTGGACATGGCTGAAATAATTCAACAACGACACTAGTAAAAGGAATTCCTCACCATTAATTCCATATACTGATGAAAGCAAATGACAAGGCTTTTTTTTTCCTAAATCTAATAGGGTGGTTGTGAAGATCAAATGAAATAAAGTATTTTGGAAACTTTAAAGCATCCTAAAAGCATGTTGTCAGGATGCAGCCAGTAACAGGTATATAAATGTCCATGTTTCCATTGCATGTGTGAATGCCATTTTTAATGAGTCTGTGTACCTTATCTCTACCACTAGATGGTAAGCTCGCCAGGTACAGGGACCCCTTATATTTAGAATGAGGGGCACAGAGTGAGTGTGGAATGGTAAAGATTCTCCCCTGCCCTCCCCAGTTCCATGGATGCCTCTCAAAGTCCAAAGGAAAAAAGCAATGGAAAGCTAGCTGGAGAATTCAAGTTTTAATACTCTGCCACTAAGAGACTTAGCCATCTTGGAGAGGGAAGTAGCTTAGCTAGTCTCAGCTCTAAAATAAGAATGGGACCAAATGATCTCTCAGGCTCTGAACAGGTTCTAACCTTCCAAGAAGCAACCTGGTGATAAAAGAGAACACTAGGCCTGGGAGTAAGAACAAGTTTCTACTATCTGTATGACTCTGGGTAGGTCACTCTCCTCTTTCTAGGCTCAGTCTTCATCTGTAAAATGGGTGGGCCAGCCTTGGTGGCCTCAACAACCTGTTACATTCATGAGAAGTGGTACCACACACTACTTGGCCTGGAGTGGAGAGGTGGTTTGCCGTCCTGGCTCTGATGTGCACCCGCTCTTGTCACTGTAGACAAGCCTCCTAAGATTTCACTTCCCCAGGATAAGAGTTTTTATCTCCTGTAAGGAAGGTACTTTGTAAACCATAAAGATTTAGAGAAATGGAAATGGGATTGTGTGTTGGGAAATAGAGTTAAATCCTACCTCTTCCTTTCCTCTGTGGCACTCCATTCCTCTATCAGTAAAATGAGGGGATTGTACTAAGTGGTCGTTAAGGCCCCTTCTGGTGCCAAATCCTCATAGCCTAAATGAGCTGTAGGTCATACTTTGGGCCTTAAAAAAGACTGAAGTGCTTCTGGCCTCCCATGAGTCCTCTTCTTACCCTGCCAGAACCCATGGCACGGGCCAGACAAGAACACTCCCCAAGGCTCACAAGGGTCCCAGCATCTGCCTTTCTGCTGCTTGGGCTCCCAGAAAATCTGTCTTTCCTCATACCCAATAACCCCTCTGTCATAGGAAGTGAGTTTAGGAACAACCCTGGATCATAAGAGTATGTACATAATAAATATTAGCCTGGCCAGGCCAGCCCACATTAAGAGGCAAGGGCATCGGTCTTATCACTGTCCCACACTGGGTTGCTGGGGCTGTAGATTAGGAGGCTGTGAGCTGGCTAGTTGACAGACCCTTTTGCCAGGTCTATTGATCTTTTCCTCAGTGGCACTGGGAGCCTAAAGCTTCAGCCCTTGGTGGTCTTCTTATTTAAAAGAAAAAAGAAAGGAAGAAACAAAGGAAGGAAGGAAGGAAGGAAGGAAGGAAGGAAGGAAGGAAGGAAGGAAGGAAGGAAGGAAGGAAGGAAGGAAGGAAGGAAGGAAGGAAGGAAGGAAGGAAGGAAGGAAGGAAGGAAGGAAGGAAGGAAGGAAGGAAGGAAGGAAGAAAGGAAGAAAGAAAGAAAGAAAGAAAGAAAGAAAGAAAGAAAGAAAGAAAGAAAGAAAGAAAGAAAGAAAGAAAGAAAGAAAGAAAGAAAGAAAGAAAGAAAGAAAGAAAGAAAGAAAGAAAGAAAGAAAGAAAGAAAGAAAGAAAGAAAGAAAGAAAGAAAGAAAGAAAGAAAGGAAGGAAGGAAGGAAGGAAGGAAGGAAGGAAGGAAGGAAGGAAGGAAGGAAGGAAGGAAGGAAGAAAGGAAGAAAGGAAGAAAGAAAGAAAGAAAGAAAGAAAGAAAGAAAGAAAGAAAGAAAGAAAGAAAGAAAGAAAGAAAGAAAGAAAGAAAGAAAGAAAGAAAGAAAGAAAGAGAAAAGAAAGAAAGAAAGAAAGAAAGAAAGAAAGAAAGAAAGAAAGAAAGAAAGAAAGAAAGAAAGAAAGAAAGAAAGAAAGAAAGAAAGAAAGAAAGAAAGAAAGAAAGAAAGAAAGAAAGAAAGAAAGTTAGTTGTTGTAAAATGAGTCAGACCAGCCTTTCATTTTCACTCACTGGCTGACTTTTTTGGAAGTTGTACCATCTGACAAGACTCAAAAGTGAAAGGAGCAGACACTGTGGATTTTTTTTAAAGATACATGTTTGGCTGATACTTTTTTAACTTTGCCATCACTTCCTAATGACATTTCTTCCCATCTTGTAAAAATCTTCTCTTATAAAAAAGTTAAGCAAAACAACTAGCACACTGACTGTGCTTGACAACACATGCCTCATTCCATATCTATAAACCATGGTTTTTTTACAAGAGAGGGAACCATGTTCTGATGTCACTATTGGTGACTGCAGTGATCTGAATCCTGATGTCTCCCAATATTATTTTTCTTTACATTATTGTGATCAGTGGGCAAATTATCAGATTCCCAGTCTAAATATTAAGTGCTCAATCCTTTGTTGAGTCATTTCAGTTGTATCCAACTCTTTCTTGGCAAAGAATGTAAGGTGGTTTGTCATTTCCTTTTCCAGTTGAGTTTACTGATAAGGACTGTGGCAAACAGAGTTAAGTGACTTGCCCAAGGTCACCCAGCTACTAAATGTCTGAGTCCAGATTTAAACTCAGAAGATGAGTCTTTCTGGTTCCAAGCCCAGTGCTCTATCCACTGCACCACCTATCTGCCCACTTAATACTTACTTATCTATCTAAATTGTTCAACTGATTGTTTATTGCTCCTTACATCTCTTCATACATTTTCCTCGAATGCTTCACATAGCTTTCATACACTCTTCCTCCCTGGCCTTGCTGGGCTGCTAAAAAAGCACAGTCATAATCTAAACATTTTAAGAGCAGCTCAAGTAGAGAATTGAAATCTGCAAGCCAAGGTTTCAAATCCTGCCTCTGATACTTACAACTAACTATTTAGCCTCTCTTCCTCAGTTTCCTCGGCTATAAAAGAACTAGATTAGATGGCTTCTAAAGCATCTTTTTTTTTTTTTAAACCCTTACCTTCCATCTTGGAATCAATACTATGTATTGGTTCCAAGGCAAAAGAGTGGGAAGGGCTAGGCAATGGGGGTCAAGTGACTTACCCAGGATCACACAGCTGGGATGTGTTTGAGGTCAGATTTGAACCTAGGACCTCCCATCTCTAGGCCTGGCTTTCAGGCTTCTAAAGCTTCTTGAAGATCATATATCCACGAATCTATAAAACTAACTAAAGGCCTGATTTTCAAAAATAACCAGATCAAGTTTTCTTCAAAAAACTCAAATTGGTATTTTGGAGCTGGAAAGGATTCTAGGCATCACATAATGATCATTGCTTTTTATCATTATTATTTGATAAATGGTTATTTTTATCTAAAAAATTAGGATATAATTTATAGAACCTACCTTTTCAGGGCTGCTAGAAAGATCAAATATGACATTTTTTAAACCTTAAAGCACTGGGTTTATTTCGTCATCGTTACTGTTCGATAGTTACAGAACAATCTGATGCTTCATGACACAATTTGTAGTTTTCTTGGCAACAGTACTAGAGTGGTTTGCCATTTACTACTCCAGCTTATTTTACAGATGAGGAAACTGAGACAAAGAGAGTTGATTGACTTTCTCTGGGTCACATATCTAGTAAATGTCTGAGGGTGGATTTGAACTCCAGTCTTCCTGACTCCAAGCCTGGTGCCCTATCCACTTTGCCACCTAATTTCCCTCTTTGTATGACCTCATACTAAGGGAACAGTGTACTTATGCAGCAAAGTCTTGCTAGTCATCCAAGTGTTTGATGTTAGTAGCATTTTGATAGATGAAGTCAATGGTTTAAGGCCAAAAGGCTATAAAGCCCAAATGCCTATTTTTCTCTCTCCTATAGGGTTTCAGCATGAAGAGGGCAAAGCTATAGGAATGAACACTTAATGCCAGGATATTGAATTCAAAGCTTCTCTGAGAACACATCTAGGGCAAACGTATGGCTAAGTGAATTGATTCCTGTTCAGGAACTGACAACCAAAAGCCAAATCAGTAGGAGAGCTTTAAGAACTATAAGGAAATCCTTTTTTTCTTAGCTTTAAATTTTATTGATTTTTAACATTTTATTTTTATAGTTTGAATTCTAGATTTTCTCCCTCTCTCCAGCCCTTCCTTCACCCATCAAGAATGCAACCAGTATGATACAATACGATATCAATTATACATGTGAAGTCATACAAAACATAATTCCATATTAGTCACGTTGCAAGAAATAAAGCAAGAAATAGTAAAAATGAAAAAGTATTTATTCTTCAATTTGCACGCAGAGTTCATCAGTTCTGTCTCTGCACGTAGATAACATTTTTCACCGTGGGTCCTTTGGAATTATCTTGGATCCTTGCATTGATCAAAGTAGCTAAGTCTTTCACATTTGGTCATCGTTATATTATTGCTCTTATTGTATACAGTGTTCTTCTGGTTCTGTTCATTTCACTTTGCATCCGTTCATACAAGTTTTCCCCAGTTTCTGAAGGAAAATACTAATGGAAAATGGGAGAGAAACAAATTTAGAAGCCCCCTTTTGTGACTCATTTTGACGGAAAGTCTGGCACATGGCAGAGATTCAGTAAATGTTTGTGAATTGGATGGAAGGCAGGATCATGTCTACCCGAAAGCTCCCAGACATCTGGGTATCCAGATGAGTTCCTCCATTCACTCCTTCCATGAACATTTATTTATCACCCACTATGTACAGATAATTGGGCTGGTTGCTGAAGGAGGAGCACTACAAAGATGGTTGACACAGTCTCTGTCCTCATATTCGGTGCCAGCTCGACGTGCCTATGCATCTATGTATTTATAGGATTCGGGCTTCAGTTTTCCCATTTGCATGATAAGTGAGTTGGACTAGACAGTTTGTAAAGGCCATTTTAGCTCTGACAACCTATGACTAATATTTGCCTCACTTAGCTGTCTAATGAGTTGAATCCAAAATTCTTTTAATTTGGGGGGGAGACAGCACAGGCTGGGGAAGTAGGTGCAGCGGGGGAAAACCTTCAAGAGAAAAACAGCAAATGTACAGTGGAATCAGGAGGGTCTGATGTGTTTGAAGATCCCAGGCAATAGTTTTCAGGGGATTAGGAAACAAAGTACATTTTTATCTTCCACTTATAAGCATTCCTATCCCACAGCACATGAAAGACAAATAAGATGCCTGCCCAATATAATAGGTCAGATGAAGCAGTCCAGCTTTTTTGGCAAGTGGAAAAGGCATTTCAAATAGTCTAGATGGGGAAGAAAGGTTAGCATTTTATGAAAAATAGAACGTAAGATCCATGAGGACAAGAACTGTCATTTGTCTAGGATATGGTTTTTGCTAAATGCTGAAAAATGTAAACATTACATTAAGTGTGAAAATGGATTTAATTTTCAGGCTTATGGACTTAACAATGAGTCATTTAGAGATGACCTAACTTGAGGGACGCTGCCTCTTCCTATATACCCTACTCACACTTTTTTTCCCAAACAATATCATGCCATCCAAATTGGAGAGAGGCAGCTGGTGGCTGCTTACATGCTCCCAAGTCACGCTTAAATAAATAGAACCAGAAATCACATTCCCAAAGGAAGCAGGAGAACCATCAACAGCTGCCTGGGGCGCCAGGAGAATGTCCTGACAGATGAATAAAGAAGGAGCTGGTGTCATGCCTGGAATTTGAGGTTTGCAGGACCAACGGTTAACCAAGGACCAAAGCAGAGCATTTCTCTGTCTAATGGGCTCTGGGTGCCCATTGGAAATCGAGACTTCTGAACTAGGCCACATATGAACATGAAGAGGAAAATGTTACTAAGAATCTTTCAGGTTTTCTGATTGTCTCATAAAGGAGAGAGACAAAGACAGACAGAGAGACAAAGGAAGTGAGACAGACAGACAGAGAAAAAGAAATGGACTTGAGGATTTAGCTTCTCTCTTCCATCCTCAAAAAATAGTGACATCAATATTTTAGGGATCTGTGATTTCAGGGGTGTTGGGTACTCCATTCACAGAGATCACAACTCTTCTATGACTTGGTAAATAGTCTTTGAGAGGGTGTGATGGAAAAATGGGTTGCCCTCAGGGTCAAGCTTCTGATAATGGACCTCTCTGAACTTTTGCTTCCCAACAGATTTAATCAGCCATGGGGCCTGGGTTCCAAATCCTTCACTCTTGGTAGGAACCATCTTGGTTTGTGTTCCATGGCATTGTGGAAGGGCTTGAGTTCTCTGGATAATAAAGAAAAGTTAAGACCTGCTGTTTACCAGGTATGGCGGGGGAGAGGGAGGGTACTCTCGTGAATTAATTAAGCACTAGTTTAATTATGACACAAAAATCTTAAAATCTTCATTGGAAAAGGGATCCCTCCCAGGTCAAATCTTAAGTGGCACACAGCAAACATTTAATAAATGCTTGTTGACTTACTGACTGCATATATGAACACATATCTCTGGAGATTTCTGCAGAAACTAGTTCTTTGCTAGGCAGCATCCAATGGGGAGAATGTCAAAATGTGAAACAGGAACAAGCAGAAATTTATTTTATTCAAATCAACTGAACATCACACATGGGTCACTCTCAGAGCTGAGACTTCAGAGCTCCTCTAATCAAGCACTACCTGAAGCAGACATCTCCTCCAACCCTGGCAAGTGTTGTCCAGCCTAGGCTTGAATACCTCATTTGGTGGGGAACTCATTCTCTCTCCTGAGCAATCTACTTCATTTCTGGACAAACATAGTTGATGAGAAGCTTTGCCCTGTATCAAATGCAAATCTTCACACTCACATCTTCTGGTTTCTGCTCAGACCAGGTAGAAAAAAATATCATCCCTCTTCTTTGAGGCAGTCCTTGAGATACTTAAATATTGCTATCACAAGGGAAGCTAGATAGCACAGTGGATAGAGTGCCAGGCTTGGAGTCAGAAGATCATGGGTTCAAATCTGACCTCAGACATTTTTTAGCTGTATGACCTTGGACAAGTCACTTTCCCAAACCTTTACTGTTCTTCTGCCTTACAATTCAATCTATTCCAGGACAGAAGGTAAAAGTTTAAAAAATATTGCTTTCATGTCTTTCTGGATCTTCCCTTCTTCAGGATAAACAATTCCAGTTCATAAATCATGAGATTATAGAACTAGATCTAAAAGGCATGTCAGAGGTCATCCAATCCAACCTTCTTATTTTATATATATATATATATATTTATTTATTTATTTATTTATTATTCAGCCCTTCTCTTCCCTCTCCACATGATAGAAGGCATCATCTGGCAAAATATATAGATTACATATATCTATTTCCACTTCTTAGTTCATCAACCTCACTTTATAGATGAGGAAAATTATGGCCAGTGAGAGCATGTGATTTTCCCAGAGTTCTTTTGATGGATTCTCAGATGGCATGGATTCCAAGTCACTCGTTCTCCTTTGGGCTTCTCTCATTTCTCTCTTTCCTCAAACATGCCCCCCAGAAAATGAAGGGCCATCCATTCCCAAAGAATGGAAATACAACCAACACCCTCCCACTTGCAACTCTATGGAACATAATAGTCTTAGCATTTCATGAGTCAGTGAGTTTGTGAAGAAAAGACCTTTGAGAGCTCAGGTCATCATAAACATGGATTATCCTTGTTTGAAAGTGCTAGTTCATGAAGAGAGGTCTACACAAGTGAAAGCTTTTGGTAACCAGTTCTCACACCTTATACCTGCTCCTTACAAGCCTTGGCAAAAACACAGACATTCCAGGGGCAGCTAGTTGGCTCACTGGGTAGAGTTCCAGTCTTGCTGATGGGAGGTTCAAACCTGGTCTCCAACACTCCCAGTTCTATGATCCTGGGTAAGTCATTTAACCCCAATGTCCTAGCCCTTACTTTGTAGTCTAAGATTTTAAGAAAGAAGGTGAGGGTTTTGAGAGAGAGACAGAGAGAGAGACAGAGAAGGAGGGAGGGAGGGAGAGAGAGAGAGAGACAGAGAGAGAGAGAGAGAGAGAGAGAGAGAGAGAGAGAGAGACAGAGAGAGAGAGAGAGAGAGAAGGGGGAGGGAGGGAGAGAAGGGAGAGAGAGGGAGAAGGAGAGAAAAGAGAGAGAGAGAGAAAGACAGAGAGACAGAGACAGACAGACAGAGACAGAGGGAGAGGGAGGGAGGGAGAGAAGGGAGAGGGAGAGAAAGAGGGATAGTGATGAGAGAGGGAGAAGGAGAGGGAGAGGGGAGAGAAAGAGAGAAGAGAGACTCCAATTTCCCTGAATCTCTCACAAGAGAAATGATAAATGGGGTACCATCTCCATGGAGCCAGCAACTGACTACATGAGCTGTGCTGATCAAAGACCCCATCTCTTGCCTGGAAGTCTCTCTAGTCAATCAATGAGGCTGCCCTTCCAACTTACTTGTTTCCCAAACTTAAACATGGAAAATATGTGACTGAATGATTATAGTTTCTTACAATCAAAGGCTTCAGGCTCTCTTATCCTGGCCAGGGAAAGAAGAAGGAACAAGTCCTTTTATATGACATTTTAGAGGAAGAACCCAGACATCCAAATCCCTAGCTAGATCCTAACTGAGATTAACATAGGACAGACCAGTCCAGGATTTCAATAGCTAATATAATTATGCCTAATGAGTTAACAGGACCAAGAGAACCCCTGAGGGATCCTAGCAGAATCCCAGAGGGATCCCCAAGTTCAATGCCACTGTCTTCAGTGTAGTCTCTAGAGAAGGCTTTAGATGAGCCCAGACATTACCGGGCATCCACTCATGCATGGATGAGACATGCAAATGTTTTCTGTTAACTCAGGCTGGGAAGGGGGGGCAGGAAGAGTCCCCCTAATGGGTGACAGGAGAAAGCCCTTTGGCCAGAGTTCTTTCTGTTATACCTTCGGGGCCAGGCCTCACCCCATTCAACCTGTGTGGGAAGGGCAGAGATGAAGAAAGGAGGAAGGTCTGCCAGGCTCTGGCCACCTCAAGGAATGCAATGTGCCTCTGCTTTTAATAACAAGCATTAAAATAATCATTCTAAAAATGTCATCTATCAGGCCTGGAAAGCCACTCTGTGGATGGCAAGGCCTATTTTTAGTTGTTTACGATTCAGGTCACAGAATGAACCAATTTCAATTGTTCAATGGGGGAGGGTGGATGTTGGGGGTGGATGTGGCGGGAAATAGAGATTTGTTTTTATTTTTCTTCTCTGCTTTCAGACTTTTTCCATTGGCTCCATGGTTACCAGGCAGATGCCACAGCCGTTTTAAGGTCAAGGGGGAGTAGATAGCAGTGGTGCAGTCTATCAGGAAGCAAAGGAACTATCTGGTGAGGCATGGGGGACCCAGGGGCCAGCTGGGTGCTGATGCATGAAGGCCATTCTCCACCATCAGTTGACTTTGTTGTTCCAACTCTTTTCAGGATGCTTCTGAATCTGGGATTAGGGCTTTTAACTTATTTATTTATTTGGGAAACAAAGAAACCCCTGCCTCAGCAAGATTCAATTGGGCCATGAAATAAAGGCAGAAAGGGCCCCAGAGTTGGGGGGGGGGGGGCAGGGTAAAGATTGGAGAAAGGGACAATTAGCACGTACTTTTTTTTAATGTGGGGAGAAAAAGTTAAAACATTAATTTGGGTGTCCCCTCTCCTCCCTAATTGTCGCCTTGGAAGTAAATAACACAAAAGGGAGGCCTTTTGGTTAAAAGAGCACTGGATTTGGAGTTTGGGTTCAAGTTCCTGTTCTGCTATTGACTGGCTTCATGATCCTGAATGAATCATTCAACTTCCCTGGGCTTTAGTATCTTTATCTGTATAATGAAAGGATTGAACTAAATAATCTCTCTTAAAAAACAAACAACCCTTACATTCAGTCTTAAAATAAGTATCTATTCTAAGGCAGAAGAATGGTAAAGGCTAAGCAATTTGGGCTGTGACTTGGCCAGGGTCACACAGATAGGAAGTATCTGAGACCAAATCTGAACCCAGGCACTCCCAACTTCAGGCCTGGAGCTCTTTCCACTGTGCTACCTAGCTGCCCCAACGAATTTCAAATGTAATCATCTCTTCTAGCCTCCTTTTTTGAATTTGTGACTAGCTGGTTCATTGAAGATATGCCTCAATAATCCCTTCTCCCACATTCTAAATTCCACTAGGGAATTTTTCAAAGCAGAGAAAGCTGAGAAAGAGGCCTCCATGAAAAAGACCCAATAGTTAGTCTATCTCTGCATAGGACCAACAGGTTTGCCAAGAAACCTTTTCTTGGTCCCCTCCCTCTAGACTGGTACCAGTCCCCTCTATTGGTTGAGGCAGGGAAATTATAGCTATATAAAAAGAATTGACCTATAGACTAGTTGGTAGCAGGGCTACTAATTTGGAGTTTTTCTCCAAGGCTCCCATATGCAAGGATCTAATTGACTGGAACAGGCATCCCCAACCCACCCACACCCCAGCCTCAGGCCGCCCATTCCCAGTGCTGACCTTCTCCTGACCTGGAAAACTGGCAGGTTTATACCTAATCTTCATTTCCTGTAGGGTGAGAATTTTTGCCAAAAGCCAGATCTGCCTTCCCAGTCCTCTTCCTGCCAGTTCTGCCCACTCTGTCCATTCTACCTTCTCTGAACAGAAAAGGGGTTATTGTAGAAAATGAACATTCTAGCTCAGAGGAGTGGTCAAGTTGAGCTAGGGCTGATCCGCTACTTAGGGTACCATCTTGGTCTTTGTCATTCTTACCTCATCTTTTTCATTCCTCTTCTATTCTTCCATTTGTCTTCCCCCTTTCTTTTCTCCTTCTTGCATTTCTAGGTCTTTGACCTTGCTTTTCGGAAGGCCCTCTCTTTCCTCCAAATTCAACCTCTATCTACTCTTCAAACCCCAGTGCAAAACCTAATTTATCCATGAAGCGTTCCCTCAAACACTCCAAATCATGTAACTCAATCAATTCCTTCTCTCGACTCCATTCTACTTTATTTCTTGGGGGGCAGAGGGGCCAGGAACCCTTCTTACAAGCAGAGTAATCCAAAAAGCAGAATAGTGGAGTGGGTTCCCATTCCTGAGAAGCCTTCATTTGTCAAGTATGTTGTAGAGAAGATTCTTCCTCAAGTATGAATTGAACCAGATGACCATGAGGTTCCTTCATCTCTGAAATCCTGTGATGCTGTGATCTTTACCATTCACTATGGCACCGGTCATTTGCTGCCTTGTGACTCTCCTGGATTGTTTTACTTGTTTTATTCCCCAGATAGATTGTGATCTTCCTGGAGACAGAGATGGTACCTTCTATTCTTTTGAATTCACCATACCACCAAGTCTAGGGCTGGTCTCATGGGAGATGCTCCTCCATCCCTACACTGCCATACGCCAAGGGTCCACGATTTCCCCAGTGTGTTGATCATCCCCTAGTAGCACAAAGAGTGACCCCTCTATTCCTTAGACAGCCTTCATGATTTGCTTGAGTAGAAAAATTGGTTATCCTGGGATCAAACTGATGATGAGCTTTTTTGTTCCCATTTGACACATTTAGGAACCTCATCATCCTGTAAGATCAAATCAGCCCGTGTTCAGACCTCCTTAGTGCCCCGTGCTCCTCTGTCTGAAGAGCAGAGAAGAGTTCTTCCCTAAATCTCCATTTAAGGAGGGTTCCCAGGCCAGTCATCCCTTCATTTCCTACTTGTTTATGATCATCTCTGGACTTCTCATGCCCCATGGAATGCCTTCCTCCCCATCCCCTTTTTCGCTTCTTTTTATGTGCCATCATCTTCTATTAGACTGTAAGCTCCTTGAGGACAAAGACTTTCTTTTTTCATATTTGTATCCCCAGTATTTAGCACAGTGTCTGACATGTTAGTAAATATTTAATGACTGATTAGCGATTTGTTTGGGACTTGGCAGGGGTTTTGAAAAACCAACATAACCTCCATAATACAACAGGCCAGGAGCCATCAGAGAAGGGCTTTAGAGGGGCTCCATAAATAATCTCTGCTGGGTTTGGTGATTGCCTGACGCAGCCAGTCTTTAGGGTTCATAACAGACTTCATGGAATGTAAGCACAATGAGGGCAGACTATTTCATGTTTGTCCTTGTATCTCTCTTACAACCTTGCACTTTGTAGATACTTAATAAACACTCACTGGATTGAACTGGTCAATCCTCATGCATGGATAGCTATCAGAAACTTTGTCTATATGATATACCCAATAGTCCAGAGACTATGTGACTGACCACTGGAAGAGGCTCAAAGGTCAAGGAAACTAAATTCTTGCTGCTTGATGATAAGCCATGGTTTGAGAATAAAACCAAACAAAATATGGTTTCTCTTGTCTAAAAAGACTAATTATTGAAGTTTTCTTCAAAGGACAGAGAGGTATTTACCCTCCCCAAAGCCCCCTCCCCAACTCAAAAAAAGGTGAAACATTTTGATTTTAGTTTTTCATTTGACCTGAAAAAAGAATCTGTTAACTATACTTGCCTGGAATTCTCTAGAATCCCAAAACACAGAACCTTGCCTTTGTCCCGGGGGGATTTTTAAAAAGCTATTAAAGTCCCAGGGGCTAATAATTTCTTTAGACCTTGTTGGTGTCACTAGGCTGATAGTAACACACCCTGAGGTTTCCAACAGGAAACATTCAGTCCCCACAAGTGTCTTAACAAGATAAGTCACATCACAGTGTCTGGAGCTCATGAGTATCACCCTAACCCCCTCCCCTCACCCACTGATACTTTATCAAGACAGCAAATGTTTTTTAATGGCTGGGTCAGGAGCTTTGGGTTAACCTTGCTGACCCCCATCAGTGTTTTCAAAATAGAAGCATAAGGAGGTGGAGGGTGGCTCTGTAAAGAGAAGTAAAGCTCTAGAGACACCAGCGTCTAGATTCAGACCTTGGAAATCTGAAACCACTCTCAGTCAGATGTTGGGATATTCCCTATACGTGGAAATAGGAATTTTCCATATATAAAAATAGAATCAACTGGCAAAGGCAAAGGGATGAGTAGTGCTGAACACGCTACAGCAGAGAGCCCTTACGAGAAACTAGTAAAAGGTTCAACTCTTCTTGGATCCGTCCTATGGTGCCCACTAAAAAAGGCCAGGTGTCTGCGCTCCCTTTAAAGCACAGGAGTGCTCCCTAGGAACCGTGATCTGAAGAGCACAGCAAAACAGCATTTTATTGAGTGAGAGAACATTCAGGCTTAGCTCAGGTGAAATGTTGGGTATGTGTGTTGAAAACAGGGTGGACTTTGGGACAAGAAACCTGAATTATAGGCCCAGCTCTATCCTACAACTTGTTCTAGCATCTTTAGAAACCCTTCAAGTTTCTGAGAGGCTTAGCAGACCCTTTGCCCAGCTCTGGCCTAAAACACTCAAGTCTCATATCTAATCATTCACCAAGTCCTGTCCATCTTTCCTCTCTCATTAGTACTAGGTACACAGAACCACAGAATCTCTGAACTGGAAGAAGCCATCCAAGAGAATTTGCTTATGCTCTTGATATTATGGATGATACTGCCATCCAAAGACAAACTAACTGTTTACTGACCATCCCACTGCCATCATCCTAGCTCAGTTCTTTATTAACCTTGTACCTCGACTGCTGAAATGGCCTCTTTTTAAAATACCCTTTCATTTATATTTTAATTTTATTCACGCATCTTGTGTTGCCACAATATGCCTTTTCCAACACCCCCCTTTAAAAAAGCACAATCTTCCAGTTAGTGAACAGAAAGGAAAGATATGTCCTTGAACTTAGACAGTAAGTAAAGCCTCTGCCTTCAATCTCTCTTTCCTTTCTTAATTATCTTATCTGGTCAATCAATTACAGTGGAAAATGTACCAGCTCTGAGGTCACAAAATCTGGGCTCCCGATCCTGCTTCTGACACCTTAACAAGCCACTTATTCTTGGGTCTTGGTTTCCTCACTTATTAAATAAGTGTACAGGAAGGTTTCCCAGGCCCTTTTACGATCTATAATCTTAAGCCACCATATTGAGCTTCCTGAAATGTTTTTCATCCTGCTTCTCACTTTCTTACTCAAATACCTTCAATGCGTCCCTGTTGCCCATAGAACAAAGCCCTAATCTCTTAGCCTGGAACTCAAAATGCTCCACAATCTGCACCCCCACCTCTTCCCTAGTCTTTCTTGGCAACCTTATCTTCCAAAAACCTTCTGCTCCTTCTCTCACAAACCGGGTTTTCCTGCTTCTATCAGTACCTATTGTTCCCTCTGCTTGGACTTTCTCCCTACATTTCTCATCAATATCCTACACCCACTTTAAGGTCCATCTCGAATTCCACCTGTTCTGTGAAGCCTCTGGCCAAAGGCGAGTTTTATCTGCCTGGAGCCCTTATAACCCTTTGAATCCCTAGCAAGGCAGTTGGCATCTCGAGCTGAATCCCCAGGCTCAACACTGAGGGGCAGAAAGGACCCTAGAGAACACCTTCTCCAAACCCTTCTCCTTAAAGCCAGGGAGACTGAGGTCAGAATGCTTACAAGACTTGTCGCAGAAGGCGTGCTAGACACAGAATTCAAACGCTGGGACCTCTTACAGTGGTGCTCTTTTGACCAGGCCTCAGCAATTCTGTAAGCTCCTTTGGGGTAGGGCTAGTGTCATCTTTGCATCTCAAAGTCCAGGCAACATGTAGGACTGATGACCAAAGGCAGGACGGCTCGCCCTGGAGTGCAGGTCTGAGATTTCTGGCCAAAAAAAAAGCTTCCCCTCAATATAGTATTGGGCAAGGGGCAAGTCTTCATTCCTATCAACTTTCACTCTCCTTATAGAACTTCCTCTCTGCTACCATGCAGATAGGGAGCATAGAGGATAGAGCATGAGCCCTAAAGAGAGGAAGACTGGAGTTCAAATCCAACTTGAAATATTTTTGCTCGTCTCTACCTGCCTCCATTTCTTCATCTGTAAAACGAGAATAATAATAGCACTTACATCTCCCAAGGTGGTTATGAGGATAAAATGAGTTAAGAATTGAAAAGTGTTTTGCATACCTTAAAGTACTATAAAAATGCAGGCTAGTGTTAGCATCAGTTGTGCTTGCAGCCTTAGACCAATCAGTAACTGTAACTGAAATTAAATGAAATTAATTATTTGCAGAACTGAATTTGTGCCTCCTCATTATCTGAAATATTTGTAACGCACTTAGCACAATAGATCAGGGGCTTTAGTAGGCCAGCATATAGTACGTATCTAAAAAATGCTTGCTCCCTTCCTAAGCCGGCTCTTTTCCTCTGAACGTAAATGGATTTCAACTATCCAAAAATCTGAATTCCCTTGCCCTAAAGCTCGGTATAAGATTTCTATATCTATCAGGTACTTGGTCTTCATGGAATGGAATACAATGGTTTTCCATTGGGATTGTTATAAAGAAATAAATATAATTTTATTGACATACATATATGTATGTATAGAATATAATTGTGTATAATATATAACATGTATATATCATGTATGCAGATATATAATATATACCATTATATACACATAAAATATACATTTATATTATATACATATTTGTATTTTATGTGCACATTAAATGTTAATTCCATGATATATAACTATGTTTTATATATATATATAGAAACACATAGTATACACACAATAAAATACTGTGTGATAATATAATAAAGCATATGCATTTCATGCACAATATATAACATATTATGTGTTATATATTATTAAGCACATATTAGTTTTTTAATACATGTTAGAACATAATAAACCATTATGTAAATAGTATCATGTAATATGCAATACATGGTATATTACATGTATTGTGCTATTACTCGTTCTGCTTCATAAACATATTACAAGTCCTCCATAAAACAGTATCAAGTACACTAAAATCCTTTTGCTTTGCCTTACCCACCATATAGTATAAGTGGCCTTTGGGCTGGGAAGGTCCCACTGTGAGAGCTCTAGCAGGCTCCAGCAAGCCAGAAAGGGTATGAGGAGAGGTGATGGACCCCATCTATTGTCCTAGGACCAGCCTTGCCAAGCGAAGAAAGGCTCATCATTGGGCAGGCAGCCATCACTTGGAAATGGAATTTGCACCTTTTATTTTTTTAATTCGTGCTTCCATTGCACCTTAAGACTAACAAAGTGTTTGCCTTATAAGAATGTGAAGTATTTTATAAACAAGTAAACTGAGGGTTCAAGTAGAATATGCAGCACTGATTAAGCACTTGCCAGGGTCGAGCCCTGTGCTAAAAAGCATAGAGAATATACAAATAGGAAAACAAGACCATCCCTCTTTCAGAGATCTCCAGTTCTAATTAGAAGAGACAGCATTAAAGTGAGTTCAAAGGAAGGACACAAAGGCCTGGTAGTTCTCCCGGTGAAGCTTCAGGGAGGATGGCAAGGCCACTATTGATATAATAGTAGTTAATATTTATAACAGTTGCCATGTTCCAGTCATTTTGCCAGGCACTTTACAATTATCTCAGTTGATTCTCACAACCCTCGGAGGTGTTATTATTATTCCCATTTTACAGATGAATAAACAAAGGCAAACAGAGATCAAGTGACTTGCTCTGAATCAAACAGCCAATAAAAGGTCTGAAGTCATAATTCAAGGGCTCCTTTCTCCAGACCCAGTACTCTACTATGCCACCTAACTCTCCCTAAATGGGATGGGAGAAAATGATGAAAAATGGGGTACAGGCCAGGGCTACGCTCTAGAGCCTTGTGGAAATCTCTAGGACAGTTGGGGATGTGGGCAGATTTGCCCACAGCATTGTTCCTCAGCTCTCAAGAGTGACTATTTGGCAAGTTTTCTTCATCATAACAGTCCATCTCAGAAATCCAGTTCAAGGTAAGCCCCTGCACTTGCGTGTGTTCATGTAGGTAGGTGGGGAGTTTACTGGCCAAATGCAAGAAGGAGGTGTTTAAAATGACTAAGACTCAATCCATTACAGGTCACTGCCAATCAGACCTTTTCTTACTCCCAGATTCAAGCAAAAATCCTAGAACACCTCCACCAGGTAGGTCTCCCTGCTACCAAATAAGTTCTTGAGCAGGTTCTAGCAAAGAGCAAAGCAGTCAGTTCCCTCCCTTTCTGACAATTCTCTGTTACAGGCTCTCCTGAGGTTTGGGAAAGCTACATTGCCCACAGAGAGCCCAGCCCTGGCTGCTTTTTAGGAGGAAGGAAATAGAGATAAGTATTTCTATAACTAGGCTAAATCTTCCAAAATGGCTCTTAAAACCCTGAAACCAAGAATGTCTCAAACAAGCTCCAAGGGACGATAAAAATCCAAAAAGCATGAGCCCAAACATTCTAGGGACACAGCTACAGGTAATGGGTGATAGCCTCACACCCAAAGCTGAGCAAACCAGAAAGTAGGGCTGGGTCCCTACATGGAAATGCTTTGGTTTCTACCCATGAAAAATAAGATGGATTCAATTATTTTCTCTCTAGATCCCTTCCAGAGCTAACATTTGAGGATTGGGGCTTTTGGAAACCTAATGTTAAAGCCTTCTGTCTCCCTTCATTTTATCCTACAACCAAGGACAGTGTGGGTATGGAAAATGGCTAAAGGCAGCAGGACTGTATTAGAATAGCTAGACTGAGCAATTCCTGAAGAAAACAGCTACAATGGCAGAGCACAGAAATGGTCTTTGCTTTCTCTTATCCCTAAAACAAGAGTGGATCCCACTTTATTCCACCATCATCAGCTTATTTATGTCTTGACAAGT
The DNA here is from genome assembly GCF_027887165.1 of Monodelphis domestica. NCBI lineage: Eukaryota > Metazoa > Chordata > Mammalia > Didelphimorphia > Didelphidae > Monodelphis > Monodelphis domestica. The sequence goes on from NC_077227.1 coordinate 494,243,011, forward strand.
GTGTCTTCCCTTTTGGGGAGGGTGAGAGGGGTGCACGATAGACAATTATCACATTGAAGAACAATCTTAAACAGTTTATTGCTTTCTTGGTAAAAATCCACTTAACTTATATAGACTGTTTTCTTTATTTAGACAGCTGTCGTACCACAGGCATAAAATGTCCTTTTACCTTTTGTTCAAATAGATTAACACCATTGATCAGTTCCTGGCATTCTCCTTGGCTCTGCTGGCTCCCAGCCTACAAACTTCCTTTATTTTACATAAATACTGTCATCATTTTCTCTCCATAGGTTGCAGCAATAACAAAGTATACAATATGTTCTGGATTCCTGGGGGTGATAGGGAGAAGCGAGTAGGTTTGTTTGGATTTTTTTCTCCATTTCAAAAATATACTTAAATTTTGAGATCTGAACAGTGTAACAATTAAAATAAGAAAAATATTACAGTGCATCATTGACTATAGGAATATTTTGCTTTCCGCTCCAAGGACAATATTCCCTTTTGCATGTTGAAAGTGATTCAGTCTTTTTTTTTTTTAAGAAACTTACCTACAAACAATAATTTAGTAAATGAGAATTAAACAAGGCAGATACTACCAACCTTCTGTCTGCAATTCACAGCTCATGCGAACAAAATCGCAATAAATATTCAAAAAATAGTTCTTTCATTTTTTTCAGTAAGGCATCTTGAGTATTATTACAAAGTTTTTTTGTACAACCAGAAGGGAGAGGGGAGGCAGGAGAAGATTGTTACGCTGGTCGGCTGAGTATCTCTTGGTACCTCACAGTAAAGCGCAGATTTGCAAGGTTGACATGACAGGAGTAATGGGAAGAGAGAGAGAAGAAAGTTGTTGGAAGGTGAGACAAATTGGAAGCTGACCACAAAATTGTGCAAGTAACTGTATGGTTTTCTGTTAATATTTTTCCATCACTTTTAGGTTATCATCAGAGATCACTTGTCCTGATTTAAAAAAAAAAAAACAGAACTCTCTTCTTCCATGAGCATAGTAAAGATTTGAAAGGGTTTTTGCCTACCCATAATACTATATAAATAGCTTAGGTATTCATATGCACCTAATAAGTTTTTCGGGTGTTTGCTTAGGGGTTTCTTGTCTATTTTATGTGGGTTTTGTTGTGTCTATCTGCTTTTTGCTGGTTTTTTTGTGTTTTGGCTTTGCTTTGTCTCATCCCTGTTTGAGCATCTTGCTGTATCCTCCAGAGGTCAGACTCTCCTTCCGTCGGTCTCCTCACTGCATCCTGTCAGGCTGCAGCTGTGGGGGCTGATACTGCACAAAGGCAGTGGTGGCAGCCGCGGGGTTGGTGGTGGCGAGGGGAGCCTGCACGGCGCTGGTATAGCCGTATCCCACGAAGCCGGCAGCAGGAGACGAGGCATAAGGATACTGGTCATAGGCAGCCGTGGTATACTGGGTATAGGCTTGGTTTGCTGCAGTGTAGTCTATGTAGGGAGACGCAATCGACTGGACAGGAGCGGGGATCACCACGCTGGGCTGGACAATGGCTTGTGGGTAAATATAGTGCGGGGTGAGCCTGTGGAGCCAAAGCAAAGTGGAGAAAAACCAAGAAAAAGTCAGAAGGTTGAAGAAGGATGCGGAGAATTCCTCGGTTAAATTCACAAAACCAGCAGTCACTGTGGACAAAATTCTCTAGGACCCAATTCAGTTTAAGCTAGGCAGGGGGATTTAGTGGGAAAAAACCCACAGATTTAAGGGAGAAAGAGTCCCAGCTCTGATGCTCTACAGCCACAGGACTATGAATAAGTCTACCTTTAGGAACCTAAATTTACTTACCTATAAAATGGGGATGAAACTTAGACCATTACTAACAGCAGCGTTCAAAAAGAAGCATTTTTGTAAAAAATGAGCAGGTAAATAAGATTAATTGGGTCTTAACAGCCTATAAAAGCACAGCCTCCTTCGTGAAGCCCATCCCACAATGTTTTTTTTTTCCTTTTTTCAGACTTTATCAGTCATTTGGCCCTTAGGGCAATAATCGCTCCCTTTCTGCTACTTGTATCCATCCTTTGGCACTTAGCTCATGTTGGCTTCTGAGGCCTCGTGTCTGCACCCTTCCAGTTGTTAAACATTTTAATTCTTCTATGATAGCCTATTCATCCAAGCCCCAAGTAGACATAAGCCACTGGAGTGTTGGAACTGGGTGTATGGGTGTAGAAAGATCTGTTGACTCCAGCCCTTGGACTTATTAAATGTTTTGTTGAATGCATACTAAGTTACTTGCTGTGTGTGTGTGGAGATTACAGAGGAAAGGCATAACTAGAGAAAACACAAAACCTGCTCTTAAGAAGCTACAATCGATTTTAAGGGGGCCTGGAGGGTGGTAAGAGAAGAAAACATGTAAAGCCTAATGATTCAAGAATGAATGATAAAGAGAATATAGGAGAAGTGCAGAAGAGAGGTCCAGGGAAAGAATTGTAACAAAAATGTGGGACAGGAATGAAGCACTGAATGACTGAATAGGGCACTTGGGAAAAGAGAAGATAAGCTGCACTACTTAAGTTAGAACAAAAGATGGATGGTACACTTAGAGGACTCTTAAGGCTAGGTCAGTCCTCCTTTTCTTCTAATACTATGTACCAGAGGCCTTTCTTGTGGAGGACAGGGCTTTACTTTTCAGTCTAGCTAGAAATCAGGAAAGAACTGAAGAACAGGAGAAGAGGAGGAAGGGAGGAAAGGAGAAAGGGAGGATGGAGAGAGAGAGAGAGAGAGAGAGAGAGAGAGAGAGAGAGAGAGAGAGAGAGAGAGAGAGAGAGAGAGTTTTCTCAGTCATGTACAACTCTTTGTAACCCCTTCTGGGATTTTCTTGGTTGAGATACTGGAGTGCTTTGCCATTCCTTCTCCAACTCATTTGACAGATGAGGAAACTGAGGCAAATAGAATGAAGGGATTTATTCAAGGTCACACAGCTGATAAGTTTCTGAGGTCAGATTTGGATCCAGGAAGAGGAGTCTTCCTGATTCTAATTCCAGTGCTCTAACTACTGAGTCACCTCAGTTGAGGAAACTTGTCCAGGGTCACATTTCCAGCTGGTGTCCATGGCTTGGATTTAAACTCAGGTCCTCCTGGCTCTGTGTCCAGCGCTCTATCTGCTGGACTACCTAGCTGCCTTCTACAATGGTACAATCTAGGTTCAAATCCCTAACGTGTGCACTTCATCTCTCTGGGCCTCAGTCTCCATAAATAAAATAAAGAGTACACCCAATGGCTCTAGCTCCTATATGATCCTCACCATGAGATAATTGATTAAATAGGTTTTGTAGAAAAATGCAACATTCCATAAAGATGGGAATCAAAATGTCCATGAAGGCATTTCAAAAATTCTAAAGTATGATGGGAAACCTAAAAAGCAATAGCATCAAGGGGGGGAAAATATTCAAAGTTCTCTAGGCCTTCAAACTCTGGGAGACACAGACTTTGGGCTAAGATTCTCTAGTCAGGTATTATTATATCCACACTGGCTTGTCAGCCCCTGATCCGAGTGAGGGCTTCATTGAGGCTCCCACTGGCTACCTAGAGCTCCTGGGTCCTGCCCTGCAGTCCTCATTTAGGGAACACTTTAAATGCCCTTGTCTACCTTCATACCACTCCTCGCTCTGGTGGTGCCCATTGTAAAAGCCAGCATTAATTCTGTTTACTTTCCTAGGGAGGTATTCCTCCTGCAGTTACCATGTCAACACACCCAAGCCCTTCAGGAACCGCAGACTCACATTACAGTCTGCAAGGGTGACCTTTGGTGATGTTTGTCTCTTCAGTCCCCAGGAACCCAAGGTAGGAGGGAAAGAGAAAAGCCTTTACCCTTTTCTCTGGCCAGCCCTGCTAGACCAAAGAAACAATAAAGGATTCCCACCTTCTGGAGGCCAGGAAGTCATGCTGGAAGGCAGGAGTGAGCTCTAAGAACTGCCTTTTCCCTCCTTTCTGAGTATGTGTAAGGAATTCAGTCCCTCCTTCCTTGGGATCTAGAAGAGACCTCACAGGCCATCAAATTCACCTCTTCGCTTTATAGGCGAGGAGCACAGAGACTACTGGGGAGATTTTAGGTGCTTGTCCAGACCATAATATCAGAATTGGGATTTGAACCTCAGTCCTGACTTCAGTCAGTTCTTTTTACATGGCACCATCAGTCACCTCTCCAGTCCATCCAGAGAGATTCCAATTCTCTATCTTTGGTTAACTCTACTCCCTCCTTCCTAGGGAAGGGTGCTATTTCCCAGGCCTCTCTATTTTTTCTTCCATATTTGCAAATTTAATGATTTTTATTAAGAAAACATACACATTTGTTTCTCTTAAAAATCAGTGACTTGAACTCCAAGCCCTGCTAGGTTAAGAAGAGGAAAGGAAGAATCAAGAGGAGACCGACAAAACAGTTATCATTCTCCCACACACCCTCCATGGCAATTTTAAGGATTATCAGGATGGTTTCAGCTACTACTAAGCCTCCATCTTGGCTCCACCCCCTCCATGGCAATTTTAGGAGGATGCAGCACGCTATAGTCCTGTCGGCTAAGGATGCTGACATTTTCCCTCATATCCCTCTCCTATGGATCTCGGTGGGGTTAAATTAGATTATCTCTAAGGTCCCTTGCAGCTTTAAAAACTGTACAGAGTTTTTATGATATTTCCATATGATCTGAAGCATAATGAAAAAACACTGGGACAGCAGGCCTTGTTTGGCCCCCCTTCCCTTCCCTGTATGTCTCCTGCCTCCCTTTCTCTCATTTTGTACCACAAACCTTCCCCTCCTTTGCCCCCCAAATGGGAAGGTGGCCTACAGCAGGGAAGGGGCACTGTGGTCCCAGAGAGGACCCAGACCACTGGTCTATCCCAGAGCAGCTAATTTCTGTCAATATTTACGACTTCAGCCTAGCCTCAAATGGAATTTAAACAAACAAACAGCCACAAGATAAGGCAGCCTCCTGGGCCTAGTTCTAATCAGGCAAGCCTCCCCTGGTTCTGGGACCAGCGGCTTATCTGCTCCGCTCACAGCTGGGGAGAAGGCTTGGGGGTGGAGGGTGGGACACCCCGGCAGGGAGGGTGAAGCTGAAGCACCAGTTCTCTGCCCAGCTCTTCCCATTTCACCATCCTGGACCAGTGTGGGCCAAGTTCCCCCAGGCCAGTTAGGCAGAAGTCCCAAGATACCAGGCCTGGTGCCAGACAGAAAGACTCAAGGGATCCCATTATCCCAGGGAAAGAAAGGGTTTGCCTGGGGAAAAAGAAGGCAACTGGCTCCAGCTAATAATAATAATAATATAAATAATCTATCATTAGGCATCTAAATACCTACTAAATGCCAGGGACTGGAGAGACAAAGACAAAAAAAGAAATTGTCCCTGCCTCCAAAGAGCATAAAGGGGAAAATAGCATGTATATATAAATAGAAGCAAAACAAACACAGGGATACAAGGTAAATTGAGTGGGGTAGAGGGGAGGAGGCTAGCAGGAGGGGGGAATCAGGAACATCCCCAGTGGAAGGTGGAAGTTGAGCTGAGAATTAAACTAACAATGGGATCACTGTTCAGAGCCAGGCAGAGACCTTAAAGTTATCTGGGAGCCACTGGCTTTTAAGGTCTCTTATGGATAGAAGGCAGTGGATAAAGCTCCAGGCTGGAATTGGGAGGACTTGAACGGTTCAAGTTTAGGTTCAGACATTTTCCAGCTGTGTGACCCTGGGCAAGTCATTTAACCTCATTTGCCTAACCCTTGCCTTTCTGTCTTAAGAGTTGTTACTAAGAAAGAAAGTAAAAGTTGGGAGGGAAAAGGTTATTTGGTCCAACCCTCTCATTTTAGAGATGAGGAAAAGTGAGACAGTATCCCAAGGTCACAACTAGCAGAGCCGATGTGAACCTGTCATTCTATTGCTGCTACTAACCACAATTCATATTTATAACGTGTAAAGCACACATTTTGTTTTTCCTATTTTTTCCCCCAAAATGGGGAGGAGGTGAGAGAGATCAAAGATGGGTGTTTGTTGATTAAAAAAATAAAATTTAATTTTAAAAAGTTCTATTGGGTGTCCCAAAAGTCTGTAATATAGCAACGTCTCCAACAAGTGGTCAAGCAGCCTCCTGAGTCAACCTATTCCACTTTTAGACAGCCCTAATTGCTAGCAAGTTTTTTTATTACAAGCAACCAAAAATCTCCCTCCATCACAACCCTCCAGCCCCTGATTTGAGTCGTGCATTATGTGGCTAAGAGGAACAAGGTAGCAATAGTGGAAAGAGATCTGGTTCTGGGTGGAGAGTGTGCCATCTGTGCTTTTCCTCTGTAGGTCTCAGTTTTCCCATCTACAAAATGAGGTGTGTGGACCGGATCATCTCCTGCTTCTGCTTCCAGTTCTAAATTCTATGCTCACATGAATCTAAACCCTCTTGCACGACAGCTTTTTAGATACTCTGGGCCTCCCTTTTTTCCTTAAAATGATGATCAAAGGGACCAGGCAAGAGTGATGTTCAAAGGGAGTGTGATACTGCGTATAAAACTCTTAGACAGTCTTGAAGCATTTCAGGAAACTGAGGCTGAGCAGGAGAGTCCCCAGCATCAACCACAGTCCTTTAACTCCAGCCAGAGCTCGTTCCCACTCCCCTTGGGGGCTCAGAGCACACACTATATTCCAGATTCTGGCAGACAAAAGCTGACTATTGTAGGGCTGTCACCTTTCATCCTATGTACACTGTGTGACTCTCTTGATGGAGCATCGTATGACATTAGCTTTCTCTCGGTGGCCGTGTCACGCCGATGACTCACACTGAACTTGCTAAAATGCCCAATCTATTTTTTTTCCACTCACAGCTGCCTGGCTATGTCTCTACCCCTCTGAAACTGTGAAGATGATTTTTCTGAAACCAAGTACTGAATGATACAGGAATCCTCAAACTATTAGTTTAGTTTTTAAGGCTTGATGGCTCAAAACTGTACTAAGTCTTTGGGGACATCTTACATATTTTTCTCTTAAATTTCTTTTTACATTTGATGGAGTTTTTTCTGATCTATCAAGATCTTTGGGGATCTGAACTGTCAGCCGGTGTCTTAACCATCACTTATAATGTTGTGCTATCTTTGCTACCTCAGTGGGCTGTGTGACTCCCCCAAATTATCAGGGTCCTGACTTGTAATCTCCAATAAAGGAAGAAACTTGGTCTGACTCAGTTATGCCAAGATACCCAGGACTTCTCCTGGAAGACCATATTAGGAGTCCTGTATTAAACCTTCACCCCCATCCCCAAATCTCCCCAAAACTTGAAAGGCAAAGGTTTCCTCCTGGAGAAAATGGACAGAGTCCTTTTAATCCTCACCTGACACATAATCCTAAATGCCTACACCGGGCACTCCGACACCGATTGGGACCTAGAAAATCACAGAGGGCCAAGCTAATATTCACCTCGTGGTAAATTCCTGGTGTCAGCAAAATTGCAGGGGAAATGTTTAGCCTTAACTAAGGAAACAAGTTATTTTCAAGAACTAGAACTAGGCAGCACCACTCATCCAAGTGATCTATCACACTAATGATAAACTGCACCTAAATCATAAAAGGGTTTGGGATTTCCTCAATGCGTGTCCTCCTTCCACCAGTTATGCACACTACAACCCTTCTTCATCCTATTAGGCTATGAACTTCATGACCTATCGGGCCTGGAAAATTCAGCCTGGGGCCCAAGCGATGATGACTCCTTCTAAACTTAGCAAGGCTACTCCTCTGATGACAAGACATCCAGCTCAGTCCAGAAGCCCTCTGAGCCTGGGAGAACCTGCCAAAGCTCTCTGCAGGGAGAGCCCTTGAGTACACAGTGTCACCTCTGAGCCTCAACAAGGAAGAGCTTAACGGAAGATTGACAAATTATTCTTAGCCATTCATTAAAGTTCCAGCCAAAGACCTGCCAATGGAATTGACCCTAGGTTCTCCTCCTGCATCCTGGGCTACGCCAGCGAGCCCAAGTTCTGGCAAATTCCATAAAGTTAGAAAGTATGGGACCCAGGGGCAGCTAGATGGTTCGGGAGATAGGGAGCCAGGGCTGGAGATAGGAAGAGCTGTGTGGTCCCAGGCAAGTCCTTTAACCCCCATTGCCTAGCCCTTACCACTCTTCTGTGTTGGAGCCAATGCTTACTATGGATTGTAAGACAGGAGGTAAGGGTTTTAAAGAAATGAGATCTCAAGGACAGACTATAGACCTGGTATATAAAGACATGTCAATTAAACAACAAATATTTATGAAATACTATGTGCTAGGCACCGTGCTAAGTAGTGGGGATACAAAAAAGCTAAAACACCGGCCTCTGCCCTCAAGGAACTTACATTCTAGTGATGGAAAGAATGAGCAAAGAGCTACAGACACTCTCTTTAGATACACAGACATAGATAGATAGATAGATAGATAGATAGATAGATAGATAGATAGATAGATAGATAGATGAATAGGTAGACAGGTAGATAGATAGATAGATGAATAGGTAAACAGGTAGATAGATAGATAGATAGATAGATAGATAGATAGATAGATAGATAGATAGATAGATAGATAGATAGATGAATAGGTAGACAGGTAGATAGATAGATAGATAGATGAATAGGTAAACAGGTAGATAGATAGATAGATAGATAGATAGATAGATAGATAGATAGATAGATAGATAGACAGACAGACAGGCAGACAGGCAGGCGGATGGATGGATAGATAGAGAGACAGTCAGACAGACAGACAGACAGGCAGGCAGGCAGGCAGGCAGGCAGGCAGATGGATAGATAGATAGATAGATAGATAGATAGATAGATAGATAGATAGATAGATAGATAGATAGATAGATAGATGGATAGGTAGGTAGATAGATAGATAGATAGATAGATAGATAGATAGATGGATGGATAGGTAGATAGATAGATAGATAGATAGATAGATAGATAGATAGATAGATATAGATGGATAGGTGGATGGTTACATAGATAGAGATAGGGAGACAAATAGATCTTTGGATATAGATAGATAAACAGAAAGAGATGGAGAAAGAAAGGCAGATCTACAGATGAATGGACCAACAGATAGACAGACAGACAAATGGATATAGATCTATGAATGGATGGGTAGATAAATCGAAAAACAGATAGAGATAAATAAATCTATGGATGAATGGATAGTTAGACAAACAGATAAGCAGACAGTCACAGGCATAGAGACAGATTTAAACACACACAGTATATATGGAAAGTAACCTCACAGAGAAGTCATGAACAATGGGGCAAGAAGCCTGCAAAGGTCTCTTGCATAAGGTAGGGTCTGAGCTGAATCTTGAAGGAAAGTAGGAGTCCAGGGAGGTACAGGTACAAAGGGAGGGCACATTCCAAGCAAGGGAGAAAAGGAAGGCAAAGGACAGAAATAGGAAATGGAATGTCACGGGCAAGAAACAATAAGGAAGCCAGTGCTGCTGCATCTCAGAATATATGGAGGGGAGTCCTGTGTGAGAAGACTCTAAAGGCTAGGGGGGGCTTTAAAAGCCAAATAATGTTTTGTATTTGCTCCTGGGAGTAAGAAGGGAACAGGGGGGGGGGGGTTAGTGATTAGGAAGGTCAGTTTAAAAAGCTCTCTTCAGCACCTGAGTAAAAGATGAACTGGAGAAGGGAGAAGCTTCAGACAGAAGACCAATCAAGTATCTATTTTAACAGGACAGATATAAGGGAAGGAGAGCCTGAACCAGGATGGAGGCTATGTGGATGGAAAAAAGAAGACATATACAAGAGAAGCAGTGAAAGTAGAAATAAGACTAGGCAACAAGGTGGATACATAAGTAAATAAAGGCTGAGAGGATTGTTCCAGCACTAATAGAGAAGGACAAAGGAGGGGAGCATTTGGGGAGAAAAGAGGAGGTGTATCTTGGACACTGAATTTAAGATGTCTACACATCATCATCCAGTTTGAGATGTCCAAGACAAGAAGAGAGGTTAGGGCTGGATGTACAGATCTGGGGATAATCTTCAGAGAGATAGGAGCTAATGAGATCATTGAGGGAAATAATACTAGGGAAGAGATGAGGGCCTAGAACAATCTTAAGGAATACCCAGAGTTAGTAGGTCTGGCCTGGAAGAAGATAAAGTAAAAACTGAGAAGTTAGATAGGTAGGAGAATCAAGAGAAAACAAGAGTTACAAAAACCTAGAGAGGAGAGATTATGGAGGACAAGAAGAGAATGGCAAAGTCAAAGGTAGCAGAAGGAGCAGCTGGTAGCTCAGAGGATTGAGAGACAGGCCTAGAGATAGGAGATCCTGAGTTCAGATTTGACCTCAGATACTTTCTAGCTGTGTAACCCCCGGAAAATCCTTTAACCCCCATTATCTAGCCCTTACTGTTCCTCTGCCTTGGAACTAATACCCAGTATTGATTGTAAGACCAAAGATAAAGCTTTAAAAAAAAAAGGTAGTAAAGAGGTCACAAAGGGGAAAAAATGAAAAAGCTATTCAATTTGGAAAGACAACCCAACAGATTGGGAAAGACACATCACAAGACAATTAGCCATCAGGTGATGATTTATTTTGATTATGGCAAGTCATGAAACTGCAAAAGGGCTGTGAAAAACACAGGGAGAAGAAGCACTGAAATCATAGATCTCTGTAAGTTATTGAAATAATTCATTAAAGCAGGCCCTGCAGGACTTCTATTCAACAACACTTTGTTTAACCATTAGCCTAAGATTTTCTATATGCATTTGAAAGTAACTTAGAATCATTTATTCTTAAATACAGCTTTCATTCCTCCTGTCCCTTAATTGATATGGTATCACTCACTCCTCCCCACCACCCTACTAAAGTATAATTTCACCCTTTTTTAACTCACTTTTGACAGAAGACAAACAGGGTTAAAAGTGACTTGCTCACACTTAACCATCATTGCCTTGTCCTTACAAAACAATACACAGTATTGATTCTAAGATGGAAGGTAAGGGTTTAAAAAAAAGTTACTTGCCCAGAGTCACACAGATAAGATAGATCTGAGGGTTTTTTCCAATTCTGGGCTCTTTCATTCAGTTGTTAGTTTATTTTTTGTAAATAACCTTTACCTTTTCTCTTAGAATCAATACCGTATTCTGTATCTGTTCAAAGGCAGAAAAGCTACAAGGGCTAGGATAGGCAATTGTAGAGGTTGGTGATTTGCCCAGGGTCACACAGCTAGGAAGTATCAGAAGCCACATTTGAACCCAGGACCTTCTATATCTCCACACTCGGCTCTCTATCCACTGAACCACCTTCTGGCAGAGCTCAAGGGTAGCCACGCTGTAGCAGACACCCAGTGATGGGTAGTTCCTATGACGGTTTCAGGTTGGTTCTGTGGCTCCTTATCCCCTGAAGCCCTACCCAAGTGTTAGAGAAAGGAACACAACTAAAATGAAGACGTTATCTGCTAGAATGAAGTAAAAATAACAAAGAAAATTATAGACACGATTACTTTTTTTTTTTTAGTTTGGGAAAGAAATTATCTGGCAATAACTAATGTAAAAACAAAGGGCAGCAACAAAACTTTAAGGTGCAACTATCTACAAAAATACTACCACAAAGAAAAAATGACTTCACTTCTCTGATTCTCTCTCAATTTTTACATCTCAAAACAAGGAATTAGTAGGCATTCTTTCCTGTCAATAATATTCCCTAATACAAGACTCCAATATATATTCCAGGCCAATGTCCATTCACCTAAGATTGAGGACAAATTGAACTGTATGCTTGAGAAATGATTATTTATAGTAGTCCAAATGGGATAAGATGTGAAAAGTCAGGGCCACCAAATGTAAAAGGACTGACAATTAGACAGCATGTTAGGTTTTAAAAATGCTTTTTGTAATCTCTTTGACCCTCTATACAACAGACACTAGAGGTCACAGAATTTGAGTTACAACAGAATTTAGGCAGCCTAATAGAGTCCAGCCTATACCCAAAAGGAATCCCTTCCCTAACATACCTGGCCAGCAGCAGTCCAGTCTGTGCTTAAGGGCCTCCCCACCGAGGAGTGCTGGGTTCTCTTTAATTGGAGGTCCTCAGGCAGAGGGCGGATGACCACTTGGATTATCACCCTCATAGTACAGTTACGAAAATGAGCCATGAGAAGAAGCAAAACTCAAACTTAGACCTCTCCAGACATTCTCCAAATGTAACACTTTTTTCCCCCCATGAGATCAAGTTTAAGGAAGCTGACAGAATTATTCCGAAGGAACTCAATTATTCAGCATTTCTAACTAGCCATTTTTCCTCTGGCTCATGATAAAATTTAATCTGTTGGAACTTAAACTAGAGTCACACTATAGATCAGGCATCAACTTAATTGACTGTCCCCCTTGCCTGCTTGGTGGAGCCTTAGCCTGGCATTCAAGCTCCTCCAATATCTGCCTCAGTGAAAACTTAACTCTATTACATATAAACTCTCTTCCTCTCTCTTTCTCCCTCTCTCTCACACACACACACACCATTCCCCACAGTATCCCAAACACATCTTTTGCATCCAACCTCTCAATGCCCCTATTCGCACAGTTAATTTCCCCTGCATATCTCCTCTCCACTTATCTAAATCCTCCCCATTTTTTTTACCCTTATATTTGATCTTGGAATCAATACTAAATATTGGTTCCAAGGTAGAGGAGTGGTAAAGGCTAGGCACTGGGTGTTAAGTGCTCAAGGTCACACAGCCAGAAAGTATCTGAGGCCACATTTGAACCCAGGACCTCCTGTCTCTGGGGCTGGCGCTCAATCCACTGAGCCACCCAGCTGCCTTTATTCCCTATCCTTGAATGTCCAGAGTTCAACTCCTCACTCTTCCATGATGTCTTCATTGATTTCCTGAGTTCCTAGGAATCTCTCCTCCCTCTGAACTTGCGACTTTCCATAGTGTATTATTTGGCTTTTAGCCTATCCTTCCTTGAACATATTCCTGACTCCAGCTGTGATGCAGTGGGAAAAGTAATGAATTTGGAGTCCAAAGACCAGCTCCAATATTTTATCTACTATCTACAAGTTGTATGATTCTGAGCACATCCATCTCTTTCCTCTCTGAACCTCAGAATCCTTATGTCTAAAATAACCTGTAGAATTTTCCTTACAGGGCTTTTGTGAGAAAAAACAAACCAGATAGTAGAGAAAAAGCATCTTGTCAATTAAAAAATACTGCTTCAAAGAAAAAAAAATTATTTCCATCTCTCTGATTCTTCCTCCATTTCTACATCTGTTAAATGTAATAACTTACTTTAGGGAGATAACAACTTGCAGTTCCTAATTTAGAACTACTATAAAGGAACCCCACTTAGTAAACCTTTAAAAAAATTAAAGGTGGGAGGTATTGTCTCTAAATATAGTTGTATAGGTTCGGTCTCCCCAATTAGACTACAATCTATGAGGGCTGAGTTTATCTTAGACTTCTCTATCTCTATCACCAGGACTCACCAAAGCAGACAATTCAATATTTGAAGATTAGATTAAAAGCCAAAAGACTGATCTGTCAGGGGACAGAAGAGTGAACAACTGTGGGGAAGGGCAGTGTTGGGGATTCCCAATGACTAAGCTCCAGTGGAGACATATATCAGACAAACCTGAGAAGAACTCAAAGGGCTCCCACCGGGGACCACAAACAACAAATGTCCAGAGCTGACTCCCCACGCAGAATCTGAGTATCACAGCCTCTGAATAGAAGAAGCTAGCCCAAATCACCAAGATTAGAAAGCACATTTTCATCACAGAGCTAATAAGAACAACTAATCACACCGATATAGTATTTTACAGTTAACAAAGGATTCTCCCCAGACAATCCTGATCAGCAGGAAGGCCATGTTTGGCTTTTGGTTTCCACATCTGGAAAAGGGGGATAAAAAGTTAAGAGTTGCTCAGGATCACAGAGCTAAGTACAGTTACCCCTTCAACATAGTGTACATGCTTCCACAATCTGTGAAATCTGCATAAAAAATTTTGGCCCTCCCTTTATACTAAAGAAGTCCACATTTTTTCTTTTTCTTCTAAGGGGTACCTTATTGTAAATTTTAGGTTAAGTATGCATTCCTGAGTTTCTAAATTTTTCCTGTGTCCTCCAACTTCCACAAAACTTCCCCAAATTTAATTTCTTATGCTGACGCATGATATATCAAAACCACGATGGGGAAAAGTCACACTGTGGAAGGAATAACTGTACTAACAGAGATGAGCCTTGAACCCACAGCTCACTGGCCAAGCAAAGTGCTCTTCCCACTGCACATGAGACTTTCCATTTTGGGCTGTGAGCACTAAAAGTCCAAAGACCTGGTTTTTAGGCGTAGCTCCACCTCTGTTTCACTAGCCCCTTAACTGCCACCTCCTTCTGGGCCTCAGTTTCCTTAACTAGTCAGATTTACTTAGGTCACTCATATTCTATGGTTCTATATCATGCAAATTAAATCTATAGCAACTCAGCTGGTGTTAACCTGGCTTCCCTCTCCAGATTAACACCAGCTGAGGAGCTGCACATTTAATTTCCTATTAAATTTGGGCAACAAACAGAGCTACCTATTTTTTACAGGCTTTGAAGGTCATAAGCACCATCCTTGTATCTGGTCAAGACTGTGCCTAACCCCTCCCAGGCAGCTGCATTGTTGTCTGAAACTAAGAAGCTTTTCCTCAAAAGGTGGGAGATGGGGCACTGCCATCCACAGTTGGTAAGTATTTGGGGGGGATACTATTTTACATCAGAAGCCCAAGAAGAGACCTGATGACTTGGAATAATGCCCTCCCACACAAAGACAAGACAGCTTTTCAGAACTCTTTAGCCAAGGTGTGGGTGACACCAGGGTAGAAGAGTGAAGAAGTCTTGGTCTTCTTGGTCCTCTGGGGACTAATGATGAGCGAGCCAGGAAAACACCTATTTTCCCACAACCTCCTTTTAAAAACCCGTATCTTTTGTCTTAGTATCAATTCTAAGATAGAAGAGCAGCAGTAAGAACTAGGCAATTAGGGTTAAGTGACTTGTCATGGATCACACAGCCGGGAAGTGTCTGAGGCTAGATTTGAACCCCAGTCTCTCCAACTCCAGACCTGACACTCCACTGCGTTCCCCAAAATATCTATATCCTGTCTATCAAACCCCCTCTCTGCCCCAGCTACAGAACAGAAATATGATAGAATCCACTCCCATCCAACCCAATGATATGCAAAGCACTATGTGAAGCACTAGGCATGCAAGGATAAAATATAAAAAAAGTTCCTGCCCTCCAGGAGTTTCTATTCTACTGGTGAAACTTTGCAAATCGTTTTCTCTTTTACATCCTCACCACAATTTTGTTTTCCATCTGCATTGTACACTCTAGTCAAACTAGCTTTCTCTGTTCCCCTCTCAGTCTTTGCGCCGGCTTTCCCTATGCCCAAGAGCGTATCATCATGAAGCCTAGCCTGACCCCATTAGCTGCCACGGGCTTTCTTTGCAAACTCCCTTGAAAGTGATTTTATTTGTATCCATGTCTTATTTAATTTTGTATACACACAAACCCACACACATCCTTTATTTCCCCCATGAACATGGAAGCTCCTAGCAAGCAGGGGTTGTCTCATTCATTTTGTGTTTGTATCCCCAGCGCCAGGCATATAGTGAACGCTTAATAAATGCTTTCTGATTGATAAAATATAAGATAATCTAAAAAGAGAGAGTTCTATTAGGGAGATAAGAAAAGGTTTCCCACAAGATGTCCCATGTGAGAAAGACCTTGAATGAAGCTAGGAATTCTAAGAGTTTCAAGCACATTCCAGGCATGGGAAACAGATAGTCTTTGCAATCACAAAGACATGAAATGTCAAGTTTAGGGAACATCAGGCAGGCTTCTTTTGCTGGAATGTCAAATGTATTAAAGAGCAGAACATGAAATAAGCCAAGAAAGGTGGGTGAGGACCATATCATGGGAGGCTTTGTTACTAGGGTGAAGAATGTATAATGACGTGCTCAATTTTTTTTGTTTTTTTTTTCTGTTTTGTTTTTTAGGAAGGGGGGCTATACAAAGATGGACAAGAGAGGAGACACATTAGATACCAAGAGTCTTAACCTGGAGACTATTGCACCAGCTAGGGTGCGAGACAATGAGGATGCAAACAGAAAAGGGAGAAGATCCAAAAGGTATTAATGAGGATTGGACTGAATTTGGGGAAGGGGGCGGTGAGGGAGAGAAAAGAATGGAAGATGACTCCAAAATTCTGAACCTGGATGATTAGAATGTTCAAGGTGCCCTCAACAGAAATGAAGGCATTTGGAAGAAGGGTAGTAGGCAATTATATTTAGGAAATTTAAGATGATAAGATCTGCTTTAAGTATCACAAAAATTTAAAAATTGAAAGGGATCTCAGCAGTCATTTAATTCAACCTTTACCCCAAAGTAATATGGGATATAACATACCTAATAAGCATTCATTCAATCTCTGATTGAAAACCTCCAATAGAGGGGAATCCACCACCTCCCAAAAAGCTCCATTTATTAGGAAGTTTTCCCTAACATCAAGTTCAAATTATGCTCTTTCCAACTTCCACTATACTGTGCCGCACTCTGCCTTCTAAGGCTAAAAAGATCAATATAAAAGCTCTTCAAACTCCTCAATCCATCTGTCACTAAACCCCACTCCCCCATTTCCAAGCCCTACACACTGCAGGCTTCTCTTCCCCAGATTAAACATCATCCAAAAACATCTAACAGTCAATGACACATGAAAAATGGAATAGCTCATTGGCTATGGGAGGGGGGTGGGAGGAGGGCAGGGAAAGAACATGAATCATGTAACCATGGAAAAATATTCTAAATTAAAGAAATAAGCTTAATTAAAAAAGAAAAAAGAAAAAATCCAACAGGCAATTAGTTTTTGCTATAGGTTTGGAACTCAGGAGAGAGGTTAGGGATGGATATATGGATGTGTGAATCATCTGCATAGAGATGATTGAATCACTGATGCCATGGGAGGAAAGGAGAAGTGAGAAAGAGGAAAGAAAATACATAGAGGGATGGGGGGACAGGAAGAAGGAAAGCGGGATAGAGAGAAAGTAGAGGGAAAGAAAAAAGAGAGACAGGGGAAGAGGAAAAGGAGTAGACAGAGAAATCAAGAGAGAAAGAATGAGAACACACATGATGGAGAAAAAATGAACTTTATTTGAAAGAGAAGGAAATGCCACCATATGAATCCAATAGGTTCTTAGAGAAAAATAAATAAATAAACGCAAACAACTTGAATGTGAAACTTCTGAACACTTGGATACCATTTTAATAAATTAATAAAAGCCACTGCCAAGTCATGGGAATGATTGGCATCTGCAAAATAGAGAGCATGAATGAGCTTTGGTCGCTCTGTATCCCGCCCACTCTAGAGATGTTCAGCCCAGAATTGTCCATTTTCCTATCTTTCAAGCACTCGGATGCAAAGGCCTCTTGGAAATGGCACAACACCCAGCAGACAAATGCCACCCCCTGGCAGTGACCTCCATTTGGGAGACAGAGAAACAAAGTCCTTTATGTTCACTGGCAAAGGCATGCACACCCAGGACGCCCGTCAGAGGAACTTGGCTTTCAGAGTAGCATTGCTCAAAAGAGACTGCTTTAAGTAAATAAGTGCAATTCCAAATACTTCACATTCTCCCTGCTCAGGCTAGAGGAACGTGTTGGTGGTTTGGCACACGCCACCTCCGGTGACAGCTAGGTGGCTACGTAATGGTCCGGATATGATGGCAGGCTTCTATGGGGCCTGAATAATGCATCAAAATTCAGCTCACTGTTCCCTCCCCATCAGGCCTGGGCTACAGAACATGACTTCTCTCTTCTTCAGGCAGAGGAGATCAGGCCGGTGAGAAGACTCAACTCTGAATCGATGGAGAAAATCAACCCCCGAGCCGAGCCTGAGCCAAGCTTCAGCCGAGTCCTTCAAACAGACCATCACTAGAAGGTTCTAGCTTTAGAAGATGGCCAGGAAGGTGTAGGTCAGGGGTGAGAAGGGCCAAATAGGACTCTACCACTAGCTCATTGGAGAATTCTGGGTTCCATTTTCCCTGTTTATACAGCAAAAGGGCAGAAGTCCTACAGACAGTCTCTAATACTTAGAGAATTATTTCTAGCCCAACTCCTTTATTTTACAAACATCCAAATTTACAAATACAAAAATCCAAACAAGATCCAAAGACCCAAAGGGAAAATGGCTACACCCCAAGTTCCTACAGCAAGGGACAAGATCTGAACCCAGATCTTTCTGATTCCAAGCGCTATGTCTTTTCCACTTCACCAAGGTGTCTCTAAGGTCCCCTCCAGCAGCAGTAATTTACAACAACTGACATTTGGATCCTATATAGTGGGGTTTGAGGAAATCTAAGGAGTTAAAGGAAAGCCCCGTGAACTCCCCTTAGATCTCGGACATGTCAGTGTAGCCTCCTGACTCTGGTATGGACCTGGGGATTTAAAGGATCACAGGATTTAGGGCTGCAAAGGGCCTTGGAGGTCATTTAGTCCAACTCCTCTCATGATGAAGAAACCGAAGCTTAGAGAAACTCTATGATGGACACGAGGCCTAAGCATCCCGACTCCAACCCCAGCACTACCACAGCCATCTGTCTATTTTCTGGAACTAAAAAAGAAGGGACAAATCCAAACAAATCATTCTCCCAAGCACACTGCTTTAGGCTCCAAGAAAGGGGCGATGGCAATTCAGAAATCAATCCAATGATTCGGCAAAATTCATTTTTCTAACAAGGCCCCCTCTCCACAAGCTAAACGTTACCTACAAATGCCATCTGCCCCCATCACTGCTGTGACCCAGGATCTAACCTGCCAGCAAGTTTTGGTTGAGAACTTTTTTGCCAATTAAGAGATTTCTCTGTGTTCTTGGTCACTCCCTCGAGAAAACTTTCTATTTCTCCTCTGCCAAGTTAAGGGCAGGTTTAAGGAATGTGTTGATCTGGGTCCAAACACAGTTTGCAGATTGCTCTACAACACTACTTATTAGAAGGAAGTCATTCCCCCTTAGGGGAGAAACCAGCACAGATGGGCAGAGGACAGATGTGTAAGTGGGCAGATGGTGCTGTAAATTAACAGGGAGAAGGTCCCGGCATCAATAATCCGCAAAAGCGACTCAAACTCAGACAAAGTAGAAAAAGTAAGCCCTGTGTACTTGACTGTCTTTTGTTGAACCTTGGGAAAGCAATGCAGGTTTCTAAAGGCATCTTCTGCATTCCTCTGGTCATGAGGATCACTTAAGGCTAAGAAAATATGGGAAGCCACACGGAACTGCAGAGAACCAAGGGGGTTATCTTGCTAAGAGTCTGCCCTGAACAATGCCACGAGGAGGGGAGGGATCCTCTGGGCCACACAGCACAAACACAAACAGAGCTAACCCTGCCCTCCCTTCCCTTGTTCTTCTCCAGGCAACCAGGGAGCTACATAGTTCATCACCCTGGAAACCCTTAGTACAATACAACGGAAAAGATGTTGGAGGTTCAAATCCTCACTCCTTCCTGAATGTGGAGGGCCAGAGCCTTCTGGGGAAGTCAACCCACCAAGGCTCCTGAAGGACAGAGCAAAGGAGTGTCATCCTCCTTTCGTGGCAATCACATACCTTCCTTGATTCAAACAAGGGGCAGAGAAAACTCTCTGGGATCTACCTCCCCATCCCCAACACCCAAGAAAATATTAAAACAAACAACAAAAACCAAACCTAATATCTGTGTACTTCCTCCTCTTCCCTCCCACTAATCCATAACAAAGACAGATGAAGAAACCTGATCTTTTGGCTAAGAAGTCCAATAAAACGACTGGGCTGAAAGCTGTATCATCATACAGTGGAAAGAGTACTGCCTGAGCAGTCAGAAACCCCAACTAACTGGGAGACTCCAGGTGAGGCACAAACTCCATGGATCTCGGTTTCCTTGCACCACATGAGGACACAACCATTCTGTTGCAAGGAGAAAGAAGTGGCTTATACCTTAAATAGGTTTGTAAACCTTAAAGTTCTATACAAAGGTGAGAAATCAGAAGAGTGAGACAGACCTGAGACATAAGCTAGGGGCCCCCCGAGGAAGAGCCCACAACAGTATCACAATGACCAAGAAGCAAAATATAGCTCAGCTCAGTCAAGGCAAGAACAAAATGCATCTCTTAAAATGCAAAACAGCCTTGAAATACGTCTACACAGTCAGATGAGTCCATTTCACTTTTCTAAAGCCCCCAGGGACCCGAGCTGCTGGATCTTTCTGGGCAAGCAGAGGAGAAGTCTTGCTAAGACCAGGAAACAACAGAAACCACCATCACAGGTTCAAGGAACCCCAGGGCCAAGTCAGGGCTGCATGGTCTGATAAGGTGCTGGCAGTGGGTTCTCATTTGGGTTCTATCAGTTACTTGCTGTGTGGGTTATCCTCCTCCTTAGAATGTAAGCGCTTAAGAAGAGAGGGAGCCAACATGGGCCATATAACTTTGAAAAACTTATGTGGAAATTTGTTATTAAAATAAAAAAAATTAAAAAACACTATTCATAAGCAAAGGATAAACTATGGGAGTGGAAACACCGAGGAAAAGCAACTGCCTGAATACAGCGGTTGAGGGGACATGACAGAGGAGAGACTCTAAATGAACACTCTAATACAAATATTATCAACATAGCAATGGGTTCAAATCAAGAAAACATCTAATGCCCAGTGGACTTACGCGTCAGCTATTGGGGGGGGTGGGGGGGAGGAAAAGAAAATGATCTATGTCTTTAATGAATAATGCTTGGAAATGATCAAATAAAATATATTTTAAAAAAATAAAAAAATGTAATGACAAAATTTAAATTAAGAAAAATTTTTTAAAGAATGTGAGCTCTTTGAGGAAAAAGACTGCTTTTCATTTCTCCTTGTATCCTTCTCTCTAGTACTTAGTTCAGAAAATACTGTTAACCTTGAGAAAAATCACAAATTCTCTGTACCTCACTTTCCTCATTACCCCTTCTCTGAATGTCAACAATAGGTAAAGTCTTGACAAATACAAAAACTGCCCAGAGCCTGCCTGCCAGATCCCATATCCACTCTCCCATGCCCAGGAATGAAGCTAGTGAACACAAAGAGTTGACAAGGCTTTGCTTAAGAAAAGATCATTTCCATTCCTGACAGGGTTTGATTTTCCTAGGTTTCAGCAACGCGTCTGACAAAGCTAGTGTAGAAAATAGAGACATGTGAGTTAGATTCCAGTATAGTTACGTGCGTTCTAAGCTGACCTTATGACTGGACCCCCAAAAGCAGTCATGAATGGGGTTGAAAAAAGCCTTGGGAAGAAGAGAGAGCTGGCCTCCGTCAGAAAGATTTGAGTTCAAACCCATCTGAGACATCCTGGCTGCGTGATCCAGGTGAATTATTTAACCTCTTAGTTCTCCAGGCCACTCAACACTAACTGATCAAATACTTGCTGATTAGCATGGTTGAAAAGAATTTCCTCCCTGGGAGGTGCCAGGACCCACTGAAACAGCACAAACAAAACCAGAAGTTTCCAGCGTTGTATACCAGAAATGTGTGCCATTTAACATTTTTATCAATGACTCAGCTTGTCACAGATGGCATGTTTGTGTACTTATCAAAATGATAGAAGACACTAATTCTAAACAGTATTCAAATGCATTAGATGGCATAATTCAAGAAAGTCTTCCTGGGTTTGACTTTATTAAGATGAAATATAACAGAGACAAATGTAAAATCATATACCTGGGTTCAAAAATCAGTCCCCTAGATAGGATGGGAGTAGGTAAGTAGCTAAGTGGTTCATCTAAAAATATCTTGAGGGGCAGCTCAGAGGCTCAGGAGATGGAGAACCAGGCCTAAAGATGGGAGGTCCTGGGTTCAAATGTGACCTCAGATACTTCTTAGCTGTGTGATCCTGGGCAAGTCACTTAACCCCAACGGCCTAGTTCTTTTGCCTTGGAACCGGTATTGATTCCAAGACAAAAGCTAACGGGTTACCAAAAAAGTAAAAATAAAAATATCTTGGAGATGAGTGTTCTGCAAAGCTCCACATGAGTCCACAGTGGGACACGGACCTACTATATTTGGACCACAAGGCAAATATTGTGCTTCATTTTAGGAAAGACAATGGATGAACGAGTGTTCGGAGGATGGTGAAGGGCCCCAAGATCATGTCTTATGAAGGAAGTAGGAATGCAGAGGCCGGAGAAGGGAAGCCTCGCTGGGAAAGGGGAGGTTGTGGGAGGGGGCCGTGATGCACTTTAAATAATCTGAAGACGGCCGTCTCATGGAAGGTCTAGAAATAAACTCCCTCCCTAAATCTACTGTGGTTCCTCTGCACACCTGCTGCTCTGCTGGATGGATAGCAAATAGGCAGAGGTAAAGAATTTACCAATGCTCACAGCTAGCCGGTCCTTTGATGTTTGCCAGAGGCAAGGCAGGCTTAGGACACCCAGTGACCAGCAGGCGCTCAATAAATGCTTGCTGACCCATACTCCACTTTGGACTGTTATTCCAGGAGTCAAAGACCCTCAGAGGTGAAAAGAATGTCACTTCCTGCCGCTCAGCCTCCAAGGCAAATGCGCCCAACAGCCTTCCCAAGAACAGCCCAGACTGCCTCTCCCACTGAATTTTTATTTCCTAATGACCAGGCCTTCGAGGGGCAGCTCAGGAACTTGGACTGATATCTGAATCCCAGATGCCATCATTACTAAGTGCCCCTGCACAAGGGCCCTTTCACTTTTCTAAGATTCAAATGTCTCATCTATAAAATGTAGACACCACTCCTGGATGTAACTTACACCTCCAAGTTGCTATAAGGAAAACTGCTTTATTGATCTTTAAAAAATTCGAAATTAGGACAGTTAGAAGGCACAGTGGAAAGAGCGATGGGCCTAGATATCAGGAAGATTCATCTCAAGTTCAAATCCAGCCTTAAACAGTTACTAGTTGTGTGACTCTAAACAAGTTCTTTAACCCTGTGTGCCTCAGTTTCCTCATCTGTAAAATGAGCTGGAGAAGGAAATGGCAAACCACTCTGGTATCTTTGCCAAGAAAACTCCAAATGGGTGATAGTCAGACATGGCCAAACATCAACTAACAAAATAGAAATGTGAGTTATTCTACTTCTTCTGTACTCTCTCCTGCCACATACAACATTAAATAAGAACAAATCAATAATTATACTGCTCAACAATAACAGTACCACCACTATGGCTCTGTCAGGACTGGAACCCTGGTCTTTTGACTCCAAATCCAGTGTTTTTCCTACTATACCCCATCCTGTCTCCTACCAATAAATACTCCCTGATTATCAGAAGGGAACAGACTAATCATTTTTTTTAAACCTTTACCTTCTATCTTAGAATCAATACCAAGTATTGGTTCCAAGTCAGAAGAATGAAAAAGGCAAGACAACTGGGGTGATGATGAGGATCATCAAACTGAGGAAAACAGTCAAAAATGACTTGTCCAATTCTGAGGGTCTTATGAGAAAGACACTATCCACATCCAGAGGAAGAACTGTGGGAATAGAAACACAGAAGAAAAACAACTGCCTGATCACGTGGGTCGATGGGGATGTGACTGGAGATGTGACTCTGGACAATCACCCTAGTGCAAATACTAATAATATGGAAATAGGTCTTGATCAATGACACATGTAAAACCTGGTGGAATTGCTCATTGGCTATGGGGGAGGGGGGAGTGGAGGGAAAGAACATGAATCATGTAACCATGGAAAAATAGTCTAAATTAATTAATGAAATAAAATTTTTCAATTAAAAAAAATTACTTGTCCAGGGTTATGATGTATCTGAAGCCAAATATGAACCCAGGACCTGGCTATCCTCTGCGCCACCTATCTGTCCCTGAATAAACCTTTATATGGCACTTTCTAAGTGCCAGGTACTGTTCTAAGCTAAGCACTTTACAAATATCCCATTTGACACTCAAAACAATGTTGCAAGGTAATGGCTTATCATCCCCATTTTACAGTTTGAGAAACGGAGGCAAACAAAGCTTAAGTGCCTTGCCCAGGGTCCAGTAACTAGTGTCTGAGGTTGGATTTGAACTCAGACCCTCCTGATCCCAGGCCCAACACTCTATCCACAACACCACCAAACTGCCTAGCACATCATTTTAATCATTACAGTAAGAATGCTCTCATTCATTTATTAAACAAATGTGATGGAAATCTATAAAGAATCACACATGTGTACGTATATATATACATACGTAAATATATAAAAATATATACATATGTATAAAATATTTATATGCTCAACAATAGGAGTAGTAGGAGAAAGAACTAGGATAAAGATAAACATCTCCCTCTCTCTGAAATGAAGACAAAGGCCTTTTTTTTTTAATTGTGCTCTGGCCCTTATATTCCCATTTGTTTTGCTGTGGATATTTAAACTTTTTGGAAACATGTTATTTCCTGAAAATATTCTAATAAGAAAAAATGACTTGCCTATTAAAAAATACACACACACACGTACCAAAAAAGTAAAGTGATATATCCATTAAACCTGTGTGTGTGTGTGTGTGTGTGTGTGTCTGTCTGTCTGTCTGTCTGTCTGTCTGTCTCTCTATGTGGCCCTACCTTTGGGGCAGGAGCAAATTTTAAACTCCAAAAGGACTGGACAGGGGCCTCCTCATCTGCCTACAGTGGTCTCCAGGAGTTCTTCCTCCCTTAGGCCAGGGGGGCAGGCCAAGGCCAGGGCCGGGGACCGCTGTGAGCCTGATGACTTAGGAGAACAATTCAGGCACAGGAAAAGGACCCAAACCCCACTCCATACCAGGTGTCACCCAATAAATGGATGAGCTACAACTCTGGGGTGATGGCATAGGAAAAAACCTCCACAAAACATTAGATTTGGACCCAGAAGCCCTGGCTCCTGAGTTCTGTTGACTATCAGCGTGAAAGAGTCACTTTAATTTCTTTAACCAGGTCTCAAAGGCCTCATCCGGTCCCAAATTCTAGGATCTAGTCTATTAACTTCCTGGGGTAGTTTCTTCATTATATATTTTTAATATATATTTTTCCTTATATCTTTTTATGCATTTTTCCTCATGGTATCTTTATATTTTTCCCTAATCTTTTTATTTTTTCCCTCGATATATTTATATGTATTTTCTCATATCTTATACATTTTTTCTCATGATATCTTTTTTTCCCTCATACCTTTTTTTCTTATGATATCTATATATATTTTCCCTATCTTTTTCTATTTTTTCTCATATCTTTATACATTTTCCCTCATATCTTTTAGTTATTTTTTCCTCATATCTTTATATATTTTTCCTCATATCTTTTAATATTTTTTCCTTGTGATATTTTTATATAGAGAGATATTTTTCCCTCATGATATCTTAACCCGTAATGACCCCTAATTCCTTCAATTTCCTTCTAGCAGCTCTAAAATGCTCATGTTCAAAGGCTGAGCTGTGCCCTCATGCCCCTTCCTTTCTTCAGACGGCATCCCCCGTAGCCGTAGCCACAATGAGCAAGGCTGGAGTGGCCTGGCCAGCCCACTCTCTGGGCTCTGGTGGGATTCAAGGTAGCACGGCTGTTGGGTTTGCCTTCTGTTGCCAATGCCCAACAGTGGCTGAATGCAAAGCAGCAACTTCCACTGCCCGAGTGCAGAGCACCTAAAATAAAACTCCATACTCGGCGTGTCTGGGGCCGGGCTGGAAGATGTCTCCTGAAGCTTCAGGCCTGGGTGTTCTTTCACTCCCGGAATAAGAGGAAATATTTCTAAATTGCAAACGTGTAGGCCAGTAGGGGATGGGGAGGGGCCTGAGCTTGGGAACACGCCACTGGAAAATACTGCTGAAAATAACTGCAAAAGAAAGGGGGGGATCTTTTTTTCTGTTAGTGGGCCTGGCAAACAACAGGTGCAGGGTGAGGCTGTCCCCAAGGGGGGCTCCTGATGGAGAAGGCCCATGCCCCTGCCCCCCCACCTCTGCTTCGGAGAAGCCCTAAAACAGGAAATTAGGGGGTGGGGGTGGGAAGACAAAAAGAGGCGGGGAAAGGGGGTACAGGGACACTGCTTGTCAAAGGCATCCTGAAAGTAAAAACAACCCATATGACTGTCTGAAAGAGTGTCACCACAAAAGAGTTTTGATTTCCTTCTCTTTATTTTTCCCCTCTCTGTGCCAAAGGAGCAGCAAGGAGGAAGCCAAGACCCTCCCCAGCCCCCCTGGCCCAGAACCAGGGGGATCCCAGCCCCTCAGGAACAAGGTGGCCCTTTTTGGGGAGAGAACATTTCCAAAAGCTTCCAGGCCAAAAGCAGGCCTCAGGCTCCAGGGGTTTCCTTTGTCACTAACTCATGCACCTGAGAGATCTCAGATGGCCTAGCTATGCCTATGGCCAAGGCCAGCACTGTGCCTGGGGGAGTACCCCATTCAGGGAGCCCTGGACGTCTAGTACTTGTTTTCTTTTATTATTCCCTCAAAATGGCAAAGAGGGACTCTGCAGGCCAGTACTCACTACTCTCTATGGTCTCAGGACCACCCCCAACCCGGCTTTAGTTATTCTGCTCAGGGATGTTAGAAAGTCCTAGGTTTCCACCCCAGAAATACCTGCAATTACATATCACTAACAATTACATCTTCTTTTAAAAGTGAAAAACAAAAAGCCAACTTGGAGCTTAATAGGTTATCCATGTGGCCTTGAGGCAAGACACTTAACCTCTCTGGGATTCAGCCTTCTCATTCATAAAATGAGGGAGTTTGATTAGATAATCTCTAAAAGTACTTTCTAGCTGTTAAAAAAAAATCCCTTAATAATTTACAGGATCTTCTTTTTTTTTCCTTAACTATATACATATATTTTATCATATATCTTTAAACATACATTTATAATTAAATATATACAAATATATTCTAAATATATATATTTTACCAGTTCCATGTAATAACAAATTTCTACATAACTTTTCCTAAGTTATATGATTGAACTTATCCCCCTCCTTACTTAACGTTCCCCTCCATGGTGCTGGCAGGTTATCCAATTTGGGTTATACTTATATGATCATACAAACATATTGTTCATTTTTATAAATGATTAATCTTATAAAACCGAGGCTCCAAAATACAAACCCAAATAAACAATTGAAAAATCAAATTGCAGGGACTTTTGAATCATGGCTGAATCTTTTGTGATCCTAGATTTAGAACGGAAAGGGCCCTACCCACTATCTAGTCCACCTTTTTCATTTTACAATTGATGAAACAGAGACCTAGGGAAGCCGGGCAATTAGCAGGTTGGTGTCAGAGGTAAGATCTGAATGAAGGGCTGCGATTCCAAAACTGCACTGGTATTTTCCACTTATCATGCTGTTGTGGATCAAACTGGTTGTAATTTATACATTAAACACATTTTTTTTCTCTAATAAAGAGGTGTCACCTATCCTACTGAATTCCCACCCAACTTAAATTTTACATTCCTTGATGCCTTTATTACATGAAAAATCCCTACCCCCTTTTTTTTGGGGGGGGAGGCAATATGGTAAAACTTGTAAATATTTATGCTGTTTCTAAAAAATTCATAATTGAAGGAAATGCTAGACTTTCTTCTGCTGCTATACCTGCAGCCTCTTCTCTCACTGGTGAGTCCCTCCAGAGCCTCCTCTTATAGGAAAGGCTGATCTTCGCTGCCTTCCTAGCTACATGCCTTTCAGGATGCCATGCTTCATCTCGACTCTTGCCCTGGAACCTTCTGGGCTAGGCCAGCCCCCTTCTCTGGCTGGTGGATTCTTCCTGGGACATCCATGGGGGGAGAGGGAGGCTGGGGGGGGGGGGGCTATGCTGGTCAATCTTCATGCTGCCTTTCCATACATCAGTACTCACCAGGTGCTTTCAGCTTCTCCTCCCCTGCCCAGCTCCCTTTGGTGTGTTAGCTTTCCCCATGAGATTGTAAGCTCCTCAAGGACAGGGCCTGGCTTTGTTTCTGCTGATATCTTTATCTCCAGCACTGAGCTCAGTGCCTGGCACATAGTAAGTGCTTAGTGAGTATGTGTTGACTTGTTTCCACTTAAATTAAAATTAGTCAAAATAAAGATTTAATTTCCCCCCATTCAAATCTTAACCCCAGATAATGAATCTCTACCCTATAGGGCAACTAAGTGGCTCAGTGGATATAGAGACAGGAGGTCCTGGGTTCAAATCTGTCCTCAGACGCTTCCTTTCTATGTGACCCTAGGCAAGACAATTAACACCCCCATTGCCTAGCCCTTACCACATTTCTGCCCTGGAATTGATGCTTAGTTTAAAAAATAATAATCCTTACTCTAGATAACACCTCTCTACTTCCCTGATGTACTTCTGAATATTTTGTATTACAGCTACCTATAAGCACAATATAATGAATGGTGACCAAGAAGTAATATAAAAGATATCATCCAGGAAATAAATGATCAGAAAAAGGAGGCAGATTGGTCATGAAGTGGCAGTGAAAGAGAAGAGATAGAAACTTGAGCACTTACACACAGTTTAAAAAAGCCTATAAAGCACTTTCTGTTAGAGGTGATGGAATCAGACTAGGGAAAGATAGTGTGTATTTTTTGGATATGGCCAATGAGAGAATTTGTATTGCTTGACTCTATAGATTTGTTATAAGGACTTTATTTTTCTGTATTTTTCAACAGAGGAAGTAAGGAAGGGGAAAACGAAAGAAGGTGGACTCTGGTTAATTAAAAAATGAAATTAAAAAATTTTTAAAGCCCTGTAGAATCAATTAGCAAGTGCCTATGCAAAGCATGGGAGTCATAAAAAACAAAACAAAGTAGGTCCTGCTTTTGTGAAGTTAACATTCTCTATTGCTGAGGAGGATGGCATGTAGATGTGTAAGTATAAACTTTGGCCTGGCTCCAATCTTGTTTTTTATATTATTTCCTTTCGTGGAAGGAAAACTGGTCTTAGGCAAACTGGACTACTAACTTGCCACTGAATTCAGTACCCCATCATTCAGTACCCTCTCATTGCCATCTCTCAGAATTTTATTTTTCTTGAGTTCTGCTCAAATGCCATCCTCTTCCAAGAAGCCTCCTTTGATTTCTCTAGCTTTTACTATTCCTTTTTTCTTCAAATTTTCTTGTTATTTTGACTGCATTTATTTCCAGATCCTCTGACTCCAAACCCACTATCCCTTCCATATCAACTCTTTAATTTTATAGCCCCTCAGTAGAGGCATCTGGTGGCTCAATGGATAGAACACTGGGCCAGAAGCCAGAAAGATAAAAGTTCAAACCCAGCCTCAGACACTCACTTGGCATTGTGCCCCTAAGCAAGTCATTTCACCTGTTTGCCTCAGTTTCCTCATTGTAAGATGGGGGAAACAATAGCACCTACCTCCCAGGGTGGTTGTGAGATATTTTTAAAAAGCCCTTAGAACAGTGCCTGGCATCTAGTAGGCGCCAAATAAATGCATATTTCCATCCCCTATTAGAATGTAAGTTCATTGACAGTTGAAACGGTTTTGTCTTTGCACCCTCATGTCTAATCTAGTGCCATACACATACATTTCATACACACATGCACAAATATAATAGATGCTCAACAAGTGTTTTTGGAATGAACTGAACCACAGTCATACAACAAAAGAAACAGCACCAAAGTCCTTTAAAAAATTCCAGAATTCTCTGACATGTATTATTAATGTGCTTTACTTACTCCGTGGAAGGGCTTTGAAAAGTTTATTGGAGAAGCAAGGGACAGCAGGAAGTGGTTAATTCGCTGGCCTGGCAGGGCAGTCCAGACTGCCCGGCTAGCCCTCACCCCCACCCCAATCACCAATTATCAGACCTTTCGTTCCGCGTGTGGCTTTTCCAGGCAGACAAAGGCAAAGCTGAGTCAGACTGCTTTCCTTTCCCCAATTGTGTGGGGAAAGACAAAAAGGGCGCTGACAGCCAAACTCTTGGGGCTCAGCAAGCAAACACCTGACCGCTTGCCTAGGAAACCAGGCATGAGGCTATTAGCAGCCCAGGGTCACACGGGCGGACACACGCACTCCCTCTCCTCCCCCTCCAGCTAACTCTACTGCCAGGACACAAGGCAGCCCGATCCTGGCTCGCCCCCTTCTGTCCCCTCCCCACCTGCTCCTCTTCCAAAGCCTCCTCCCTCTGGCAACTAATCTATCATGGAGAGGCCACGTTTTGGTGCGCAGCAAATGGCAACCACCTAGAGTTAGTAACAAGTGCTGGTGTCAGAGCCCAGGAACAAAAATGTATCAACGTTCACCTAGACAATTACACACGGTTAAATGTGTAACCTCCGGGCACCGGGAGACAGAGCATGGCGGGGAGCCAGGGCTACCGTGATCAGAAACGCTCAGGATGGAAGGAAAGGCTTCCCACGTGGATTATACACAGGGAAAAGAATTCCGCGACTCCCTCAGCCTCCCCTCCGAGTCAAAATATCAATCCTTCATGCTGCTCAGCTACTTTCACATCTTCCCCCCCTCCTTTGACCCTCATCACAGGCAGGAAGAATTACTGCCCCATATCTTACAGATGGAGGGTCAGCTAAGTGGCACAGGGAATAAAGGGACAGGCTTCAAATCCAGCCTCAGTCATTTACCAGCTGTGTGACCCTAGGCAAGTCATTTGCTCCTCTTTGTCTCCGTTTCCTCATCTATAAAATGAACTGGAGAAGGAAATGGCAAGCCACTCTAGTACCTTTGCCAAGGAAGCCCTAAATGGGGTCACAGAGTCAGATGTGACTGAAAAACAACTGAATAATGATTTTACAGATGAAAAAACTAAGGTTTGGAGATTAAGAGACCCTTTGAACCTACCCTGGAATCCTGACTGAAGGTCCATAGCATTGTCTCTCTACCCCCATCCTCCCCAGCCTCCTCCATCCAACCTATTTCCCTCCTACCATAGTTTGTTTTTTCCCCACTCACATATATTTAATATTTAATATCACATGGTCTAAAAATATTTAATTCAAATACAAGGTACCAGCCCCTCCCGGATCATATTAAGTATCATCTGCCAGGGGGTAGACTAGGAATACTGACATGGTCTAAAAGGGAAATGGGCTGCCTCAAGATGTAGTGAGCTCCCTGTCACCAACTCTGCAAGCAGAAGCTGGCCATCTACTTGTCAAGAAGGCTAGAAAAGGGATCTCAGATCAGGAGGCTCCCAATGGGAGCACCTCTGATTCAATAAACTATCGAGTTTGTGTATTTTATTCAAACGAAGCATAAAACCATCCAGTCCACACATCACTTTAACAAGATGCAACATCACAGATCCAACAAGCAAGCTGTTTCCCCCACCCTTTCCCGAATAGGGGCCACAGAACAATTAGTATCATCCAGAAAGCGATGAGCCAAGGAACTGAAACGTCAACTATTTTTTCCAAGGACACGATAACATGGACTCAATTAGGGAAAGGTAGCCGGGAGCTCACAGGGGTGAGTCTCGCTTGCTCTGTAAGCCTCGACCTTCCGCCCCCCAACTTTTCTCCAAAAAAAAAAAAAGAAGAAAGGAAAAAAAAGAAAACCGCTATCAATATTCTCTTTCTGCAATGGTACAAAGAGACCTACATCAATCATGAGGCACTTGAATGCAAGTGGTATGACAGGCTCTATTATTCTCCTGAAGTACACTCGTCCTCTTTCCGAACAGCTGCCAGACCCTATTAGATGTACAGAGTGAGGGCTGAGCAGGGATGGGATGGGCTATTGAAAGGGGACAGACAATAGGCCCCCTTACACGGGCTAGTCAGTCTCGGCACAACATCTGGCCAAAATCAATTTTTGACCTAATGTTACTTTCATTTGCTAT
Organism: Monodelphis domestica; assembly: GCF_027887165.1. Lineage (NCBI taxonomy): Eukaryota > Metazoa > Chordata > Mammalia > Didelphimorphia > Didelphidae > Monodelphis > Monodelphis domestica. The sequence continues at coordinate 494,274,770 of NC_077227.1, forward strand.
CAGACGAGGCTTTCTCTGTAGGCTGACATCTCCTTGAACATTAGGGCCTGTCCTAGGCTGCCCCCAGAAGACTCTGGGAGTGTGGCTGGCCTCCGCTCACACATGGCAGCCAAGCCTCGGACCATGAAGAAGTCTATTTTCATGGTCTTGGGCTCTGCGGTGCGTTTTTTCTCCCTGGCCCTTCTGAATTCTAGAGAAAGTGGTCTTATTTCTTTAGGAAAGGGAGTTTAGGAATGACAGAAGTTTGGGACTTTGGGGAACCAGAGTAAAGCCAGAAAACAAATGCTATTTAGACTGGAGAATTTTAGGCTAATGGATTGCTACCTTCATAAAAAATAAATAACAGGAAGTTTATGATTTGGCTCCTCCTCTCCAAGAACTATCCACCCCCCCCCCAAAAAAGTCATATTCACTTACCCATAAGACCTCTGGATAAAAGCAGGGTGCAACTGCTGAACACCAATTGTAAAACCTAAAAAACAAGATGTTGGAAGTCTAAGAGGAAATACGCAAGGCAATTAAATGGGCTGTTTGCACATGTGTGTCCATACCCTCTAAGCTGAACCACAAGCTGTCATATACACCAGTCATTTCTAACATGCATCTCCCGATTCAAAAGAGAGAGCTAGACAAGGTCCCCATCTGGCCACACAGCCCTCCTCTAGGCAGACTTGGCCGCACTATTTGACTGCAGAGGTTGGTACCAAAACCTTCCCTCCTTTCTCATTTGGTTTCCTAAAGGAAGTGACACAGCTCGGGAGGGCAATAATAGTAACCACTCATATTTCTACACCGCCTTCTTCCCAACAACCCTGGGAAGCAGGCAGGGGAATTATTTTCCCCTTTTAATTGTTGAGGAAAACTAGGAGAGTTTACCTACAGTCACATGGCTAAGTGGCAGAACAGGGACTTGAACCAAGATCTGGGGACTCCTCATTCAGCACTCTATTCTTTTTTTTTTTAAATAAAAACCCTTATCTTCCATCTTGGAATCAATACTGTGTATTGGCTCCAAGGCAGAAGAGTGGTAAGGGCTAGGTAATGGGGGTCAAGTGACTTGCCCAGGGTCACACAGCTAGGAAGTGTCTGAGGCCACATTTGAACCCAGGATCTCCTGTCTAGGCCTGGCTCCCAATCCACTGAGTTACCCAGCTCCTCCTCTTCACTCTATTCTAAGAGAACTGCCATTGTGTCTTTGGTTCAAGTTCTCTCCTGGCTCCCAGGAACCCTCCCTAGATCTAGGGCTCACTCTTCCAAATAAAGAGTTTCTCCCTCTAACCTGAGCCCAAATCGCAGTGATGACTGATCTCTCTGATACAATAGCTCGTTCAAAGAGGATGAGGCAGAACTGATGAACAAGCATTCTGTATTTCACTACCAATAAATAAGTATGCAGAACAGAATAAGGTGAGCAAAGGAAAGATGGAGGTAAAAAACAACCCAAGTGGTTCCTCTCACCAGTGTGAATACTTCTTGGCTTGGCTCCAAGGTATGCCAAATTAACGTTTGCTTTCCGGCCATCTATGATGGGATTGGGGTCTTTACAAGCTCTCTCCGCTGCAGCCCGGTCTGCCATTGTGACCTGCAAGCAAGCACAAGAGTTCTCAAGGCTCCTACCCACAAAGGTCTTCTCTGGACAGTGAAGTCTCCCCATCTTGGGAGTCCCTCAGAATGAGTAAGCAAGCAAGGAGGAAGCTCACTCCAAAGGGCACTCTGGGTGTTTTTCCTTCCCACACCAGCTGCCCCAATGCCCACGGAGACAGTTCCTCTGACTTTCCTCACTGCCAGCCTGGGCACTGCCTACAGTGCAAACAACAACAACAAAGACTCGCAGCAAGGGCAACAAAGCACCTTCTTTCTTTGCTCATCAAGCCAAGGGCCCCAGGGGGACAAGACCTTCAGGTAGGTCTGAAAGTTTCAAAAGCCTCCCAAATACCAGAAGGGCAGAAACCAAAGGGGGTCAAGTGGAGGGCTCCAGACTCCGGTTAGAGGCCGCCCCATCCCATCGAGTCTCCCAACTTCTCCCCCTGGGAGGAGCAGGCTGGCCAGTAAAACATGGTGTCACAGAACAGTCCCGAGGAGGGCTTAGGAAGCAAGGATCAACTTGAACATGGTGTCCCTTCCCTTTCAAGCTCTGGGGAGAAAACGCCGGGGTAAAGAACGGAGGGGACGAGCCTCCCTCCTCCCTCCTAGGGCCTCTCGCAGGATGAGGGTAAGCAGGCTCAAAGACCAGGAACTGAGGGGGGCTACAGATAAGCCTTTATTTATTTTTTAAAACCTCCTCCTGCATGTCTAGAGTTTGCTCTGAAATGAAAATGTTCTGTGAGCCACCTGCAGGTGCGGGAACGGGGCAGCCGCTGAGCGCCAGAGCTGTGCTCTCCGGATAAGGAGCCACAGGGAGGGAGGGAGGGTCTCCGTGTGCCCTGTGGTTGGGCTAAGTGTGTGCTCAGTAGGAGAGAGCACTCCGGGGGAGGAGAGACGGGAGGAGGAGGGGCAGTTGAAAAGCTGGGGTAGGAGTCGAGTTCAGAGATGGAAGAGTGAACGGCTCACTAGTTTACACGGCCCCAAACAGCAACTCCAGCTGAAAGCTTACAGATAAGATGGGGGGGAGGAGGGGGGAGAAGGGGGTGAAGCGGAGGAGGGGAGAAAGAGACTAGGAAGCCCAGTTCTGATGACAGGTACTATGACGAAGATGCCAACACCCCGGCACACGGCTGATACAAATGCACTTATTTATTGATTTAAAATCTTCTAGAGTTCAGCCCCAAAGGAAAGACACGTGCGACTTGGGAGGTCGGGATGGGGTGAATCTACAGGCAATTTGAACTCTTCCAACCCCCAAGTTTTAGGCTTCCAAAGGAGAGGGGGTAGGGATTGGTGCCTAGCTAGGGAGCGGGGTCACTTACAAAGCCATAGCCCCGGGACTTGCCCGTCTGGCGGTCGGTGATAACTACTGCCTCCTCGATGTCCCCGAAGCCCTCGAAGTACTTCCTCAAGGAAGAGTCGGTAGTGTGGTAGGGCAGCCCCCCGACAAAAATCTTGGTAAACGTGGTATCCTTCTGTAGAGTGTGCATGGTGCCGGCCGGGGGCCGCCCGCCGCTCAGCGAGCACGGCGCCTGTTGGAGAAGCATCCGCGCCGGGGCCGCGGCCAGACGGAGACCGGGGGCCCCGGGGGAGCGGCGCTCGGGCTAGGCGTGGGCGCCCACCACCCTCTTTCCCCCAAAAAAGTGTCCCTCGAAATGGATCTCCTTCCCGTTCAAGACGTAAGGAAAATCCGAGCGCTTCCTCCAAGTTCAGTGCATCCGAGAGGTGAGAAGCAGGTGGTGCAAGGGGACTCAAGCACGCGCAGCAAGGCAGAGGAGAGAAAAGTCCCGGGCACTAGCGTACCCGGCGCGAACAGACCTCGCGCCGCTGGGGAATCGCCACCCAGGCGGCAGCCCCGGCTCTTTGTAAGCAGCACCGCCCCCTCCCGCCTTCAGCCCGCCTCGGGCCCGCCTTCAGCCCGCCCCTGGACGCAGCGACCTCTGGGAATCGTAGTCCCTCACCCAGCCCGGCCCTACCCTGCCCAGCCCAGTCCTTGTCCAGCCCAACCCAACTCTAGGCCAGTCCAAAGAACCCAACCCTCAAGGATTCAAGAAAGGGGTTTCATAGTTCTTCGTTAGCAAGTGATGAGTGAAAAATAAAAGGCAGAGGGGGTGGTAGAGATCCCTGGGTTCCCTAAGGGGTTTCCAAAATTTGGTGTCACAGAATTTAGCATTGTAAGAACTAGTCAAAGATCCTCTCTTCTGGCCATATCAGCTCTTTTTACAAAAATGGAAACTGAAGCAGAGAGCTTGTCCCAAAAGTCTTGGTGCACTTTTGAATCATCCTGTATAACCAGCAGATTATAAATTGCAGAAATAAACATGAATTCTGGGCAAAGTCCAAGTTAAAATGAAGAACTTTATCCAACATACAGGAGGGAGGGAGGGAGGAAATGAAGGAGGGAGAGAGGGGGGGGGGAGGGAGGGAAAGAAAGAAAGAAAGAAAGAAAAAGGAAGGAAGGAAGGAAGGAAGGAAGGAAGGAAGGAAGGAAGGAAGGAAGGAAGGAAGGAAGGAAGGAAGGAAGGAAGGAAGGAAGGAAGGAAAGAAAGAAAGAAAGAAAGAAAGAAAGAAAGAAAGAAAGAAAGAAAGAAAGAAAGAAAGAAAGAAAGAAAGAAAGAAAGAAAGAAAGAAAGAAAGAAAGAAAGAAAGAAAGAAAGAAAGAAAGAAAGAAAGAAAGAAAGAAAGAAAGAAAGAAAGAAAGAAAGAAAGAAAAGTTTGCATGGGAAGCACTTTTTATGCTAGTTATGAGTGCTCTTTAATCATGCTCAACCGTCTGAGAAATATGAGGTAATTTGCAAATGCTTTGCCTGCTACAATCAGTGAAAAACCTGGGCATAAGGATGGGATTACAGCTGACTTGGCGAGATACCCGGACCACTGACCTCTCCATAACACCCTCTTGTCTACCCTAACCCGAATGGATAACGGCCAGAGAGCATGTTCCGCAAGCGGGCCAAGCCAACCCTTATCTCCGACTACAAGTCCCAGGAGCCTTAGCAGATGTCATGGCCCTTGCCAGCTTCTAGACATGCAAAAGAGCTTTGGGTTGGAGACTTGCGGGCCCAAAGTTGATTTGCTCCGGGCTGCTAGGGTAATTTGCCTAAGAAATGAATGTTGCAAAACAAAGCAAAAAAGTTTGCGCCCCCGGAGCGCGTCTCTGGAAGAAGCTTCGGGTAGGGGGGTGGGGGCCGCGGGCGTTGCGGACGGTGCAGGCGGTGCAGGCGTTGCTGGCGTTGCTAGCGTTGCTATTGGTCTTCTCCGTATACCTTCAATTCAGATGTTTGGATTGAGGGCCTATACCCAAGGAAGAGTAAGTTTAGAAGAAAGGAAAAGTGGAGGAATATGTATTATTGAGGAGTAATATAACCTCAAACTCGAAACCTATGTGGACAGTGCTGGGGGTGGGGGTGAAGGGGTGCAGGTTGAGGGGAGATATAGACCACAAAGGGAGACGTGAAAATGAGGAGCACACACAACATCCCTCCCTATTCTTCTTGCCCCACATAAAGGGGGAAATCAAGACATAAAGGAAAGGAAATCTGACTTTTCCCAGTGAGATTAAACCAAGGAAGTACCCGATTTCTGTGAGTTGCCCTAGAACTCATCCTATTCCTGCCCCGCCCTAGAAAAGTGATGATTTTGATTTCTTGTGTTTTGAAGAAAGGCGTCATTCAAAGCATCATAGAAAAGGAGAAACTTTAGAGATCATATGATCAGATAGACCGCTCTCACTTCATTTGAAGGGGAAGGGAAGGGGGCAAAATGAGACCCAGGAACAGGAAGTGATTTGCTCACTCTCATAGGTACAGTAATGAACTGACAAGAAACCGACCCATTATACCTAGCCTCCCATTAGGTCTAGTCCATGCCTAGCTTTTTAAAAATATATACATAATCCATTTTAATATAATAATATAATCAATAATGATAATAATAATATAATCAGAGTTGAAAGGAAACTAGAGATTAATGCCATGAAATAGAATCCTTGAATTTCCCAACTGAGCTTGAAGTCATAGGACCTGAGCTCACATATTTGTTCTAAACTCTAAATTCTTAACTCACCTAAAAATTAAGAGTGTTGTAGGAGAGGACTTGTGAGGACACTTTCCAAAATCTAGTTCATTTCCCATTTTGCAGGTGAGAAAAATGAAGCCCAGAGGAAGGAAATGAGCATTTGTAAAGGATCCACTATGTGCTAGGCATTTTACGTCATTTGATCCTCATAACAACCTAGGAACTGGTGTTATAATCCCTATTTTACAGCTGAGGAAAGTGAAGCAAAGGTTAATGACCTTATTATCCAGGCTTTAGTATCTGAGATTAAATTCTAATTCAAGTCCCCCTGACTTCAAGCCCAGCACTCTATCTGCTGTGCCACCCAGCTGCAGCTAAACTAACTGACTTGCCCAATGCCACACAACAGGTGGCAGCTGCCCTAGACTCAAGCTCTTCTAAATCCAGGTCTATTTCCATGGCTATCTCCTCTGTGTAATCTATAAGACCACCTAAATTGAAAACTGGCCAATAGCCACATTAGTTTAATAATCTCTTTAACCACATTGAATGACTCTGATCAGAAATGTTGCAGGATATATTCCATCTAGACATTTGCCAACCAGGGTAATGATGAATGACCACAATAGCCACCTCAGAGAGGAGAGAGCTCCCTAGAGAAAACTCCATAAGTTACCGAATCCCGTGTTGGACAATATCCATGCCAAGCAGTCAGCAAAGAAACTGTAGTCATTGTGACTTTGGCTACGGCCCAGACTTAAGCATGATATATAGTCAACACCTGTCTTTGCAGAATCTGAGTATCAACCAGAAGTTCAGATAATCCTGATTTTGTGTGCAGCCATATGGCCTATGACAGTGACTCCAGAGGCCCTCCCACATCTCATCTGAAAATCAAGGAAAAAATTCAAGCATGTTTGGTGCTGTTTGCTAGTTATGTATTTTATTATCTTTGAAAATTCATTCACTTGGGTGTATATTATCTTTGAAAATTCATTCATTTAGGTATATATATAATCTTTGAAATATATACATATGGGGCATTTTGTATATATATGTATATATGTACACATGTATATGTACAAAATGCCTCTGTGTATATGTATATGTACAAAATGTCACCCTATGTACATGTTTCAAATATACACATGTGCCCAAGTTAATGAATTTTCAAAGATAATATACATATATACTCAAGTTAATGAAATATATATATTTATGGGGGCAAATATAAGTGCTTGCTAATACTTCAGTCCTCAAGTCATCTGCAATTACATTGATATGGTTATTCCCTCCAATATAAGCAGCTCCCCTTCTGTCCTTGAATGTAGAAGTTTTCCAGAATTGCTATGGAGCAGAAAAAAAATAATCATTTGTTTCTTGGCTAGCCATTGGAGAGGAACCTCTTCTTAGTTGGGCTGTTCCTGAGGTGATAAACACACAAGATTTAAAGCTGCTGAACTGTAATGGATACCTTCCCAGAAGTTTTTTTAGGAACTTTGAGACCTTTGGGTCACCTCCACTCCAAGACAGGCCTTTAAAAAGGAGAGCCTTGAAGGAGGAATTCTTGGTAAACTAGACCACGTAGAGCCTGTGTTTAACCTTGTTTTTTCCTCTGTGCCGGGCATTCCCCCATGCCTAGAAAGTTCAAGTCAGTCTAAGTGGTGGGCATGAAGAGGCCCCAGGAATGTTACCAGTGAGGAATTGCACGCTAGAGGCAACAGAAAAGATGCCTCTGGACAGATGGGTAACCAGAAAAAGAGCTGGCCCAGTCATGTATCAAGATCAGAGAGTGAGGGTGCTACATAAAGGCAACACATCTGAAAGCAGGTCCCTAAGAAATGGATGAACCTGTTTGGGAAACCATGGATGAGGATGATGAGGAGTGGGTGGGTTACAGTTAGCTGGGCTGGCAGAAGTGCCTGGAGCCATCAGGGATATTACAGAGGAAGCCCTGGGGAGGGATGAAGGAAATCCACTATTCTGTGGTGTTATGGATAGAGAGGGCCCTTACAGCCAGAGGAGCCGTGCTTGAGCCCTGCCTCTTACACAGACATTTAACCTCTCCTCCCCTAAGCACCCTCAAAGACCATAAATTGCAGAGCAAGTGGAGGACCTGCTTCCCTAGAGTTTCCTCCCTGGGAAGTTTTCATGATACCAATGAAATCAAAATAATGCCTTCCCTCTATTAATTATCTCCAACTTGTCCTGTATACACCTTGTGTGCACAAAGCTATTTGCAGGTTTCCCCCACTGGACTGTGATTTCCTGAGAGCAAGGTCTGTATTTTGCTGATTTTTATATCCCTGGCACTAAGTGCAGCACCTGGCACATAGTAGGCATTTAATAAATGCTTACTGACGGACTAATTTGCCTTATCCTTCACCAATAGACCTTCTTGAGGGCAGGGAATGGAGGATAACAAGAAACACCTTATATTTATATAACTCAGAATTCTTAAAGCATTTTACATAAATGATGATGATGGGGAAGCTATATCCAACGGTCAGGTGCCTCAGACACCAATATAGTTGAGGATCTAAAATAAAGTGCTCTTCTCAGAGTTCACGGGGATTGAATGAGGATATTATATGAATGATTATAAGACATATTATTATATTGTAAGAATTACCACATACATGTATACATAGTATTAATAAGTTATTATTTAATTAATTAATGGTTGATATTAAATCAATGATCTAAAGACATCTATTTTATATATGCCACCCAGGTGGCAAGAAAGCGTGCATGAATTTATAATATATATATAATAATTCATGATAATTTGTAATATGTATAATAATTTATTAGTAAATATGAATTTAACATATATATTCAATAAACCCCCTGCCCCTTAACAAAAAATTATACCATGATTTTTGTAACCAAGGAATAATGTTTGAAATTGACCAAATTAAAAAAAAATAAGTCTGAAAAAAATTATACCACCATTTCCTTCAAACCCCCAAACTGGAAGACATAATTTTAAGCATAAACATAGGGACAAGAGTAAAGAAAATGATGTAAATAGTATAAATAGTAAGGGGGTTTGAGTGGGATGGGGACAGGCAGCCCATGAAAATGCCACAAGTAAGGAGATGGAGTATCTTGTACAAGTTATAGTATGGAGTCCCCCTCACTGGAGCACAGAGAATTAGAAGGTGTAAGAAGACTGGAAAGGTAGCTCAGCTTGGGCCCTAGGGCATCGTCTCCTAGAATAATTGGTCTGTCTTCAGAGTTGGGCTGGTATGTTACTAGGGACCCCAACCAGAAAGGGAAAAAGGGCCAAACCCAAACCAAGCCAAATGAGGGCCCGAAAGGCTGCCAGTACTGGGCATACCCCACTCTCCTTGCCAGGCTGAAGCTTATCTTCCTCCCTTTTGTACTGTCCAGACTCTTGTTCAGTTCATCATCAACCTGGCTCTAACAGGTGGGAAAGGAAGTGTCCCAAAGGGACAGTTTCCTCTCTATTGGAGCTCCCACTTTTCAGTAACCTTATCAGTCCCCCATTAGTCTATCTCCTTTCCAATCTAACCTCCACACACAGCTTTGAAAATAATCTTCCTAAAGAGAACAGGTTTATCACTAAAGATTACAGAATCAGAAGACCTTGATTCAAATCCCACTTAAAAAAATATTTCTAAAACGTATTAATTGTGTGATCTTGAATAAGTCACTTAATCTTGTGGGGCCTCAGTTTCCTCATCTGTAAAAAAGGATTAGATAATATCCTCTGAAGACCTTTCCAGCCCTGAATCTACGATGATATGACATGATGTGATGTCATTGAGCAAAGTAATCAGAATCAGGACAGTGTGCATGATGACTGTAATAATATAAAGAAAAAACAGTAATGAAAGCTTTCCAAATTCTAATAAGTGCAATGACCAAACATACTACATTTAACAATCAACCAACACTCCAGAAAAACAAAATGCAGCTTGGCACACTTTGAAATCATTCTTAACATTTTCTCCATCACTTTCTTAAGTCTAGACAATCAACAAAGCAATAAATCAAGACCTAATTTGTAGCAATTGTGGATTTCTGAGGTATAAATGTATCTTTTTCAGCAGGCTCCAGCACAGCACTGACTAATGGGGAAACAGCACACCTACTTCCTGTCAGCCAAGGAGACTGAATTTTGGGCAAGAATATCCACTTATTGATATTATCAGGTTTATTGGTTAGGCCAGCATCATAACTGATAAAGTGACATAGGTCTGTCTCCTTGACCTTCTCCAGGGACCAGGAAGCTGGGTCAGGCAGCTTAATAAATAGTGTTTTAGGAACTCATTCTTCAGCCCCTCCCTTGAACATCCCAAAACATTTTTTTTCTTGCTCTTTCTTTTTTTTTTAACCCTTACCTTCTGTCTTAGAATCAATATGGTGTATTAGTTCCAAGGCAGAAGAGCTGTAAGGGTTAGGCAACAAGAGTTAAGTAATTTGCCCAGGGTCACATTTGAACCCAGGACCCCCAGTCTCTAGGTCTGGCTCTCAATCCACTGAACCACCTAGTTGTCCCATATTCCATACATTAATAATTGGTGGATAGCTAATTAAGAAGTAGTTTATCAAATCATCTACCTCTCCTCATCCTCACTGGTGGGCCACTGATGGATTTGTCAGGTAAACGGGAAAAGAACCCTTCTCCCCTTCATCTATTAACCAAATGCTGTTTTTTTTTTTAAAGACCTTCTTTGGAATTCTTTAGGACAAAGAAAATACAAAAAGCAGTAGACTAGATGGAAACTCTGACCCAAACCCCAGACACAGAAGTCTACATAGTAATTCTCCCTAATATATAGGAATTGATTTAGGGCCTTTTTACTCTAGAGCCCTGATAAAAGATTTAATATAGTATAGGAAAAATAAATTCTCCCAATGTTGAAGATGAAGCATATATTTCTACATGCAGCCGATGGGTGGCTTTGCTTAACTATATTTATTTGTCTGAGGGGAGAGTTCTCTAGAGGGAATAGAAGGAAAATAATGACTGTGATCTTTAAAAAAGAAAAGAAAAGAAATGTTTTCAAAAGAAAATCTATCTCTACTTTTTCATGCAGGTAAATATATATTTTCACCTTCCCTACCCATAGAATATAAACTTCTGGAGGACAGAGACTGTTCTCTTTTTTTGTCCTGTATCCTCAGGGCCTAGCAACATACCTAGTAAGCACTTACTTTGCTTGTTGGATGAATGGATTTCTAAAGTCCTTTTTGCCTCTTAAATTCTGATTTTTAGGGAATCCTTGTTTCTTCCTACAAAGGAGAATTGGAGAGCAGGGTTGCCTTGCCTTTTCAGATTCCTACCAGTTGGAGAAAAGGAGCTGGGCCCAAGTGGCCCATGGGCCCACGATGCTCACTCTTGCCTCTACACCATCTGTTTGGGTGACTGCCATTAGAGGGCTCCCAAATTGGGTTCCTTCTATTATATTGTTTGGGCAGAATATTGATCAAGAGTTAATGATAATTTTTTTTTCTGCAAGTCTTGGCTGCTACCAGGATAACCTTCACAATCTCTCATTCCCAACACATTCTGGGCGGACATGGTCCTTGGAACTTTGCAACTGCAAATACCTGAATCATCACTAGCCCCATAAGCAAGACTTGTTTCCTTCCAAGGAGGGCAAGTTCCCCCACACTCTGGATATCCCCTTATCCCACAGCCCTCCCAAGTTGGCACCTCCAAGATCTTGTCACTACCTCAGACCCTACATTCTTAGGGTTCACCCCTTCCTCACAATAGTGGGAGAGAAGGTGCAAAGTGAAGTTCAGGCAATCTCCAATCCTAGCATCACTACACTCATGGTTCCACTGTCTCTCACACCATAATAGCCCCCATTCTGTTCTCTACCTGATGAAAAACTTCCTAGCTATGGCTCTGACAAATAAGATGGCCTATAAAAATGTCATGGGTTACTTTGATTGCAGAATCTCATTGTTGTGACCTTGAAGCAAATCTTACCTAGTCCAACCCATTTCTAGACCAGAATCCCCATCAAAACACCAGTAGGCTGGACTCCTGAGATTGAGGGAAGGGACTCTAAAGATAGGATATAATTTCCATTGTAAATAATTTTTATTTTCAAGTGTAGCTAGTCCTGGGAAGAGAATCTAAGGCTTCTGTCTGCAAAGTTACAATAGGGCACATAGGAGGCACTTGATAAATGTTTAGTGGATGAACTAAATGCTTCCTCATGATCTATTCCTTCATGACACCAAGGACAGACTAGCTCTGCACAGATAGATAGGTTTGCTTAGGAGTAAGGAACAAAGTTTCTCTTAGCTGCCTCCATCTGCAAGAATCACAGTGACAAATATGATCTTGTCTAAGACAACAGATGGACCAACTGAATGTTAATGCCAAGTTAAAAAAACAGCAGGAACCAGCAAAAAAGAAAACTTGCTTGAATGAGTATTCAAACAGTGAAGGAATCCAAATCATTCATATTTTTAAACTTTGCAAATTAATTTTAACTCCTTTATAGAAAGGAAAAATATAAAAGTTTTGCACAAACAAAATCAATGCAATCAAGATCAACAACAAATGGGGAGGAAATTTTATAGTAAGTACCTGTGACAAAGGCCTCATTTCTCACATATATAGATGACTGAGTAAAATTTATAACCATATAGAGCATTCCCAAACTGACAAATGATCAAAGAATATGAACAGGCAAGTCTCAGATGAAGAAATTAAAACTACCTTTAATCATTTGAAAAAAAAAAGTTCCAAATCATTATGAATTAAGATAAATGCAAATTAAAACAACTTTGAGTTACCACCTCACATCTATCAGTTTGGCTAATATGATAAAAGAAAAAAGATAATGACAAATGTTGGAGGGGATGTGGAAAAATTGGACACCAATACACTGCTGCTGGCACTCCAAACTAATGTAATTATTTTGGAGAGCAATCTGGAGCCATGCCCAAAGGTCATGAATTAATACATACTCTTTGACCCAGCAATACCATTACTAGGTCTGTATTCCAAAGAGATTAAAGATAGGGGGAAGGACCTACTTGTACAAAAATATTTACAGCAGCTCTTTTTGTGGTGGGAAAGAACTGGATGTCCATCAATTGGAGAATGACTATAAAGTTGTGGTATATGCTTGTAATGAAGCACGATTGTGCCATAAGAAATGGTGAACAAGATGATCACCAAAAAACCTGGAAAGATTTATATGGAGTGATGCAAAGTGTAGTGAGCAGAACCAAGATAATACTGCACATAGTGACAGTGATAAAGTAAAATGATCAATTGTAAATGACTTAACTGTTGTCAGCAATGCAAAGATCCAGGATAACTCCAAAGGACATATGAACAAAAAGCTATCCACTGATTTAGAAGGAACTGGCAAATTCTGAACACAGATTGAAGCATGCTCTTCTTCACTTTATTTCCTCCATGAATCTTTCTCTAGTGTAAGTGATGTGTATCTTCTTTCACAACATGATGAACATGGAACTTGTATAATAATATATGTGCAACCTGTATCATATTTTTCCACATTATGTGTCAATACAATTTTTAATGTTTATTTCCTGACATTTTGCAATCCATGTCCTCTCCCTCCCTCCCATCCCATATCCCTCCCCAAGAAGGCAGGTAGTATGATATAGGTTGTACATATATGGTCATATTTCCAGGTTCATCATGTTGTGAAACAAGACATATTGTTTACACTAGAAACAATTTTGTGGAGGAAATAAAGTGAAGAATGGTTTGTTTCAATCTGCCTTCAGATTCCATTCATTCACTCTAAAACAATGGGTATCTTTTTTCATCATCCATCCCTTGGAGTCGTCCTGGATCCTTGCCTTGTTGATAATAATTGTCTTTCACAGTTGGTTGATCATCACAGATGATAGTCATGATCATCACTGGTGGGACTGTATAACATTGTTCTGGTTCTTCTGCTCACTTCACTTTGAATCACTTCATATAAGACTTTCTAGGTTTTTTGATGATCATCTTGTCTGTTATTAGTTGTAGCACAATAGTATTGCATAACAAGCATATACCACAATTTGTTCAGCCATTCCCCAATTGATGGACATCCCTTCAGTTTCCAGTTTCTTGCCACCAGAAAAGGAGTTGCTGTAAATATTTTTGTACAAGTAGGTCCTTTTCCCCTATCTTTAATCTCTTTGAGATATAGACCTAGTAGTGGTACTACTATGCACTATTTGATGACCTTTGGGCATGGCTCCAGATTGCTCTCCAGAATAGTTGAATCAGTTCACTCTTCCACCAGCAGCATATTAGTGTTCTAATTTGTCCACATCCCCTTCAATACTTATCATTTTCTTTTTTTGACGTCATGTTAGTCAGTCCAACCTATATCATATCACCTGTCATCTTGGGAAAGGGGAAGGGATGAGAGGGAGGGGAAAAACAGAGAGCAAAATATCAATGATCATTGAAAATCTAGAGGAAAAAATTTTAATTTTAAAAGGAGGCATTCCTCAGTACATCCTCTGCTCTTCCCATTCTTCTCTATCATAGAGTCCTACAATTCACAAATGAAGGAATCTTAGCGATCTTCTCATCCAATTTCTAGAGTTTTAGAGCTAAGAAAACTGATGCTTAGAAAGAAGGGATTTCCGTACTAATTGGAGGAAAGGGCTTCAGATCCCTCCACAGGCCATAAAATAAACTCAATATGTTTTACAACTGCTCACTCAGCAACAATCATGATCAATCCCATGTAACTGATCCTTAGCAAGTTTCTGTTTAAACTCCACTTTCTTTTTTTCAATTCTTTTTATTTAAAATTTTAAAATATTTTTCCGTGGTTATGTGATTCATTTTTTCTCCCTCCCCTCTAACCTCCCCTCTCCAGGAGCTGACTAGCAGTTGCACTGGGTTATACATGTGTTATCACTTGATTCCTATTTCCATATTATTCATTTTCATAATAGAGTGATCTTTTAAAATCAAAACCCCAAATCATATACCCATATAAACAAGTGATAAATCATATGCTTTTCTTCTGTGTTTCTACTTCCAGTTTTTTTCTCTCAGTGTGGGTAGCATTCTTTCTCATAAGTCCCTCAGGGATGTCCTGGATCAATCATTTCACAATGTTTCAGTTTCTGTGTATAATGTTCTCCTGGTTCTGCTCATTTCATTCCACATCAGTTCATGGAGGTCATATAGAAGTCAAATAGTTCATTATTCCTTATAGCACAATAGTATTCCATCACCATCATATACCACAATTTGTTCAGTCATTCGCCAATCAAAGAGCACCCCCTCATTTTCCAATTTTTTGCCACCACAAACAACATGACTATGAATATTTTTGTACAACCCTTTTTTATTATCTCTTTGGGGTACAAACCCAGCAGTGGTATACCTGGATCAAAGGGTATGCATTCTTTTAATGCCTTTTGGGAATAATTCCAAATTACTTTCCAGAATGGCTGGATCAATTTGCAACTCCACCAGCAATGCATTATGATTCCAATTTTGCCACATCCCCTCCAACATTTATTATTTTCCTTTACTGTCATATTGACCAATCTGCTTGGTGTGAGGTCATACCTCAGAGTTGTTTTGATTTGCATTTCTCTAATCAGGATGGATTTAGAACACTTTTTCATGTGATTATGGATAGTTTTTATTTCTTCATTTGAAAATTGTCTATTTGTGACCTTGACTATTTGTGGATTGGGGAATGGCTTGATTTCTTGTTCATTTGACTTAGTTCCTTATATATTTGAGAAATTGGATCTTTATCAGAAATTTTTTCATAAAAATTTTTCCCAGTTCCTAATTTTGGTTACATTAGTTTTATTTGTACAAAAACTTTTTAATGTAATGTTCTCTATCCCTTGCTTGGTCTTAAATTCTTTCCTTTCCCACAGATCTGACAGGTATACTATTTTACATACACCTAATTTACTTATAATTGCCCTCTTTATATTTCAGTCATTCACCCATTCTGAATTTATCTTGGTGTATGGTGTGAGATGTTGATCTAAACCTAATCTCTCCCATACTGTTTTCCAATTTCCCTAGCAGCTTTTGTCAAATGGTGGGTTCTTGTCCCCAAAGCTGGAATCTTTGGGATTATCGAATACTAGGTTGCTGAGGTCATTTACCCCAAGTCTATTCCACTGATCTACCCTTCTATCTCTTAGCTAGTATCATATTGTTTTGCTGATCACTTTATAGTGATCTTTATAGTGTACTTTATAGTACAGTTTAAGATCTGGTACTGCTAGGCCTCCATCCATCATATTTTTTTTCATTAGTTCACTTAATATTCTTGATATTTTGTTCTTCCAGATGAACTTTGTTACATTTTTTTCTAATTCTGTAAAAAAAAAGTTTTTGGTAGTTTGATAGGCATGGCACTGAATAAGTAAATTAATTTAGATAGAATTGTCATTTTTATTATATTAGCTCATGCTACCCATCAGCAATTAATGTTTTTCCAATTATTTATATCTAGTTTTATTTGTGTGAAAAGTGTTTTGTAGTTGTGTAACTCCACTTTCTAAGTAGTATTGAAGATTCCACTACAGATCCATGTCCTTTCCATTCTTTTTGGAAATTTAAGGTGGTTAGGGGCATAGAGGATAGGCTGTTGGATCTAGAGTCAGTAAAACCCAAGTTCAAATCCAGCCTCAGACACTATGTGATTCTTGGGCAAGTCACTTAATCTCTGACCTTCCTAACAAGGTGCTGTTGTCCAGTCTCTTGACTGTCCTTCCAACAGGAGGACAGTGGATATGTTGAATTCCTAGTTCTAAAAGACTCAGAAAGAGAAAGCATTGTCTTCCTTTTGCTTGAATCTGATTTAGAGGGTTTTGAAAATGGGGTTTTACTCGATTTTGAACTATATTCTGAAGCAGTATTTATCAAAGCCATCTGGTATTGGTTAAGAAATAGAAAAGTAGATCAGTGGAACAGAACAAGCAGTTGTAAATGTAACCTTGTGTTTGACAAGAGCATAGATTAAGGTTTTTGGAATAAGAATTTGCTATTTGGTAAAAATTCTTGAGAAAATTCAAAAGTAGGCTATCAGAAACTGAATATAGACTAATATATTATGCTATTTACCAAGTTAAAATCAAAATAGATATATAACAAGCATAAAAAGAAATATCATAAGGAACTTAGTGTAATAGGGAACATATTAACTATTAAATTTATGGATAAGAGAAGAATTTTCAAATAAACAAGATAAGAGCATTGTGAGATCTAAAATGGATAATTTTGAATACATTAAATTGAAAAGCTTTTTACAAATAAAACCAATATAGCAAAATTAGAAGGAAAGTAGTAAGTTTGGGCAAAAAAATTTATAGACAGTTTCTCAGCTAGATGTCTTATATCTTAAATAAAAAGAAAACTTTGTCAAAAATATAAAAATATGAGCCATTCTCCAATCGATAAATGAGCAAAAGTTATGAATAGTTTTTGGATAAAGAAATCAAATCTATATTTAAATATATTTCAAAAGCTCTAGATCATTATTGAATTAGAGAAATGCAAATCCAAACAACTCTGAGATATCATCTCATGTCTATCTGTTAGGCTAACATGATAAAAGGGCAAAATGACAAATGTTGGAGGGGATATGGAAAAATAGGGACACTAATACTAATATACTGTTGGTGTAACTGTGAACTGGTTCAATCATTTTGGAGAGAAATCTAGAATTATACTCAAAGAATTTCTTTTTTTAATCAATAGAATTTATCCACAAATGTCTCAGCCCCTCCTTTCCTCCCTGTCCTACAGAAAGGATAGTCTGGGAGAGAGAAATGTTCATATAAATTATGACTTTTATGTTTCCACCCTCCAGTTCACTTTTTGGAGATAACATTCACAATGTATTCTTCAAGTTTTAAATCTGTAGTTGTATATGATGTTTGTTCTCTTGGTTCTACAGATTTCACTGTCCATTATTCTGTATAGTTCTTTTCAAGTTTTATAAAAATTAGCCTGCTCATCATTTCTTATGTCACAGTAGTATTCCATCATAATCAGATACCATAATTTGTTTAACCCTTCCCCAAATGATGGGCATCTCCTCAATTTCTAGTTCATTGCCATCACAAAGTGCTGTTGTAAATGTTTCAGAACACATAGGTTCTTTTCTTTTTCCCTGATCTCTTTGGGAAACAGACCAAGCAATAATAAAGGTATACACAGTTTTATAACTCTCTGGATATAATTTCAAATTGCTCTCCAAAATGGTTGATTGGTTCATAACTCCACCAATAGTACCCTCACATCCTGTCCAACATTTAACATTTTATCCTTTTGTCATTTTAGCTAATCTGACCAGTGTGAGATGATATCTCACAAGTGTTTTGGTTTGCATTTCTTTAAATCAATAATGATTTAGAGCATTTTATATACCTATATATGGCTTTCATTTTTTCATCCCAAAAATGGCTATTCACATCTTTTTTCCCATTTATTAATTGGGGGGGGGTGACTCTCATGCTTGTAATTTTGACAAACCTCTCTATGTATTTTAGATATGAGACCTCTATCTGAGAGGATGTCAATGAAAAATTTCCCTCCAGTTTTCTGCTTTCCTTCTAATATTGGTAACATTTGTATTTGTACAAAAACTTTTTAGTTTAATATACACAAACTTATCCATTTTTAATTTTACAGTGCCCTCTGTCTCTTGTCAATTCATAAATTCCTCTCCTATCCATAAATCTTATAGGTAATATGTTTTCTGTTTTTATTTGCTTATGATATTCCTTTTATGCCTAGGGCATGAATCCATTTTGATCTTCACTTGAAAGAGTTATAAAACTGTGTGTACCTTTTGATCTAGTGATACCACTTTAGGTTTATTTCCAAAGTGATCAACGAAATTGGAAAAGAACCAGTATATTCTTAAATATTTATAGCAGCTCTCTTTTGATGGCAAAGAACTGAAAAATGCCCATCAGTTGGGGAACAGCTAACTAAGTTGTGGCTTCTGGTTGTGATAGAATACTGCTGAACCTTAAGAAATGGTGAACAGATTAATTTTGGGAAAACATGGAAAAATCCACATGAAATGATGAAGAGCAAAACTAGCAAAACTAAGAGAATATTATACATAGATAGCAACAGAAATATTGTTTGAAGAATAACTGTGAATGCCCATTTCCATATAAAGAATAGATAAAATAGAAATAAGTAAGACATAGTTTTATATATGTGGATAGCAGGGCCGCTGGTAGCACAGTGCATTGGACTTAGAATCAGCATGAATTAGAAAAACACTGAGCAAGTCACTTAACCCTGTTTGCCTCAGTTTCCTCATCTGTCATATGAGCTGGAGAAGGCAATGGCAAACCACTCCAGTATGTTGGTGAAGAAAACCCCAAAGGGAGTTAAGAGTCAGGCACCACTGCTCAACAACCTCTTCACATTACTGGATTTCAAATTCTTCACGGTCTGCCTCTAATCAACCTTTCTAGGCTTATTTCTGGTCACAAGTCTTACATTCCACCTAAATCAGATGACATTTTCCCTATGCAAAAAAAGGAGCAGGGAGGCCTAATACTTTTGTCATAGATCGGGGATTAAATTGATCCAATAAATGAATAACTATTTTTGGTAGCAAGAATTTAGTGCCGTGAGGAGATGGGTTTGTGAGGGAGAGAAAGCAACACTTATTAACTGAAAAACAAAATAAAAGATAGATTTTTAAAAAATTCATTATTTCCCGGATCCATGATTCCCGGATCCACAACAGTGACAGGGTTCCTTCTGTCTGGAACCATCCAGGTCTAGTTCTACTATTGTAGACTTTTAAAAAACCATTGTCAAGGGACAACTAGATGGCTCAGTGGATAGAGATTGGAGAGGGAAGGACTTGGATTCAAATTTGTCCTCAGACACTTCCTAGCCGGATGACCCTGGGCAAGTCACTTAACCCCCATTCTCTTCTGCCTTGGAACCAATACATAGTATCGATTCCAACATGGAAGGTAAGGGTTTAAAAAAAAAAACACCAACAACCCCATAGTCCCTTCCTCACCTTGAACAAAGGAGGACATCATGAATGAAGGCTGGATTCTAATTCAAGTAAAATCAATTACTAGAATCCCTATCTGTCAAAAGCAGTGACATCTCATTCAAATAGCCTTTGCCAACCTGCTCCCAAAGGGCCACTTATTGACTTAGAAAACCACAAATTAACATTATTTATGTTGTATTGTATTTGTATTAACACTTCCCAATTAAATTTTAATCTGATTTGTAATTCCTCAGATCTAACACTTTGGCTTCAAAGAATCATTCAATTTCCTAATTATTAGTAAAGATCTCTCTAACCCCTGAGCCCTCCTCAGGATTAACTGCTCCCTCAGTCAGTCTATAAGCATTTACTATGCTAAACCCCAGCAGATACATATAAAAGCAAAGCCAGTCCCAGATTCTAGTTCATATTCTGAAGTGGGGGAGGCCACAAGTAAAATGGGGGGCACCCTCTCCCTATGATGTGTCTGGCACGGGAGCATGTGCTGGCAATGACTGGAGATAGAGTCAGAAGAAACCTTAGAGAAGATTACATTCACTCCCATCATTTTACAGAAAGATAACCAGGGGGCAGCTGGGTGGCTCCGTGGATTAAGAGCCAGGCCTGGAGATGGGAGGTCCTTCAAATCTAACCTCAGACACTTACTAGCTGTGTGACCCATGGCAAGTCACTTCACCCCCATTGCCTACGCCTTACCACTCTTTTGCCTTGGAATTAATCAGAAGGTAATGATTTTAAAAAAAAAAGGAAAGAAAAGAAAGATAACCTAAGGCCCATGAAAGATCTGGAATTTGCTAAGGGTCATACAGGTGGCAAAAACGTTAAAAACCTTACCTTCTATCTTAGAATCAACACTGGGTATTTTTCCTAAGGCAGAAGAGCAATAAAGGCTAGGAAATTGGGTTCAATTGACTTTGCCCAAGTGTCACAAAGCTAGGAAGTGTCTGAGGTCACATTTGAACCCGGTATCTCCTGTTTCTTGGCCTGATTGCCTTCTAGAAATGTGATTTGAATCCAGGTGGTCTAACTCCAAATGCCATGCTCTTTCCTCTCCCCCACAATATTGCTAATTAATTATTCATATCCATATTCTTGTGTCCCAACTAGATTGCAAACCCCATAAAGGCAGGGCTATTTTTTTCCCCTCCCCATAATAACACTGTAGCTCACGTGTGTCGGACACTCAGTAACTTCATGGTGGTGGTGATGATGGCCATAATGGTCACACCAATTGCCTATGTCTCTTAACCCCATTTTCAACACCCTCTAAATCAGATTTGAGCAGTAGGAAGGCAGTATCTTCTCTCTGCACCTTTTAGAGCCAGGAATTCCGCATGCCCACTGTCCTGTGGAAGACGTCCTCATGTTGGAAGGACGGTGACGAAGCTGGACAAGAGCACCTTGGTAGGAGGGTCACACAGTCGGTCGTCCTTGTCTCTGGGCCAGCGCAAGAGAAATACTGACGCCGGGGCCATCGGGTTCTCCTTGGCCCGTCTAATCGTGGAAGAGGAAGCCAAGAACTCCATCAGAGAGGCAGGTCACAGAAAAATGTTTCCAAATGGAGCCAGGCTGGTCTTATTAAACAACTCGGTTGGCAAGAGCAGCTGCCTTTGGCTGATTCCCCAGGATCTTCATGGAGAAAGCCAACAAGGCAGGGAGAGCTTCCTAATGCCTGCTCTTTCCTATTCTGCACCTCAGCCCTCCCAGCCATGTAACTTTGCGAGGGACAGCTGTTCTGCAGGAAGTGTCTCCTTTATTCTGGGCACCTGCGCCGCCCCTACCCCAGGTATCCGCCTTCTATTTTATCACACCGAGGTGCTTGCTGAAAGGACAAAGAACAGAGTTCGTGTGGTCTCGGGAGGTACTTATGGTCAAAAATGCCTCCTCTGATGCTTTTTAAACAGGCAATTATCTGGCACTGAGACAAATATATATATATATATGTATATATATATATATATATATGTATGTATGTATGTATGTATGTATGTATGTATATATCACCCCAAAATATTAAGACTAGAAAATAGCTTGTGCCCACATTAAGTGCTAAACTTCCATTTCTTGGGGAAAGAGCCATATCCATAATGGCCAACCAGCCATTAAAAAAAAGACAGATTTGTTTCAGCTCTCAGCTATCTTTTGATAATCAGATTACGTTATCTAGTTCCTATCCAACTCACTCTAAAAATGATTGGGTGCTAATCATGAGGCCTGTGGAATTTAGAAATCCCCGATTGCAGGTGGTGAGGGGGGAACTACCATAAGGAAGGGAGGAGTCAGTCACATCATTGTCACACCTCCTTGTCACATTTCTGTTGGAAGGGCACAGCTAGGCCACTCCTCCACAATTGATGAAGCACTTTCTAAGTGCCAGGAGAGGTGCTTGGATTTGAGGATAAAAAGAAAGGTAAAAATATAGCATCTGCCCTCAAAGAAGTTAATCGTTAATGAAGGAGACAACATCACCAAGTACATAACTATCTAGATACAAGATGGCTGTAGAGTAAATGGAAGCTAATCTCTGAGAAAAGTACTTGAAGTGGGGGGGAACCTGGAAAGACCATTTGCAAAAAATAAAGTGTGAATTGAGTCTTAAAAGCCAGGGAAGTAGAAGCGAGCAGTAGATGGAGTGTCAGGTATGAGGAAAAACATAATATAAGTCAAGTATAGCTGGATAGAGTGTCAAGTATAAGACTAAGAAGGTAGGAAAGGGCCAGATTAAAAGACTTCAAATATTGAAGAGGGCTTTCTATTTGATCTTGGAGGTAATAGGGAGCCACTTGAGTTTATGGAGTGTGTGTATGTAGTGAGAGAAAAGGGGAAGCCATTACTATTGTGTGCTTTAGGAAAATCACTTTAATTTGACAGGTTTTTCTCTTGGATTATGATCATATAGTGGTCTTCCTTCCTTCCTTCCCTTCTCTCTCTTTCTTTCTCTCTCTCTCTCTCTCTCTCTCTCTCTCTCTCTCTCTCTCTCTCTCTCTCTCTTTCTCTCTCTCTCTCTCTCTCTCTCTTTACATTTAGTTTTAGAACAATACTATGTGTTGATTCTAAGATGGAAAAACAGTAAGAGCTAAGCAATGG
Organism: Monodelphis domestica; assembly: GCF_027887165.1. Classification (NCBI taxonomy): domain Eukaryota; kingdom Metazoa; phylum Chordata; class Mammalia; order Didelphimorphia; family Didelphidae; genus Monodelphis; species Monodelphis domestica. The sequence goes on from NC_077227.1 coordinate 494,297,482, forward strand.
GGGCTAAGTGACTTGCCCAGGGTCACATAACTAGGAAATATATGAGGTCACTTTTGAACCCAGAACTTTCCATCTCTAAGCCTGGCTCTATCCACTGAGTCACCTAGCTGCTTCTTGATCATGCAGTTTCATGGTGATGGTTGTGAGGGGGAAAATTATTTATTTTACCTCAAGAAAAGGGGGTCAGATATGGAATCAGAGCTTCTCAGCTTATATCCTAGCTCTAGTACATACTTACTACCTTTGTAACTTCAGGTAAATCACTCCCCCAGTTTGGACCTGATTTTTTAATCTATAAATATAATGAGGAAATTGTATTGATAATATCTTAGATCTCTTCTAGTTCAGACTCCTGTAAAAGCCTCTGAAATAATGATAAATCCTCATTGAGTTTTTTAAAATTTAATTTTTTATTTAATAAATTAATATTTAATTTTCTAGTTTTGAAAAAATTATTTAACCTTAATTTTCTTTAAGTTTGAGGCAAATTCTCACCCTCCTTTTCTACCTCCTTGAGATAGTAAGCAATTTGAAGTAGATTTTATATGTGTAATGGTATAAAATATCTTTTTATAAAAGAGAACTTGAACAAAAGAAAGAAAAGTGAAGAAACAAAATGAAACACAATATGTCTCAGTCTGTATTCAGACTCCATTAGTTCTTTGCCTGGAGGCAAATGACATTTTTCATCATGAGTCTTTGAGGATTTTCTTGGATCGCTGTATTGCTAGGAATAGCTAAGTCATTCATAAATGTTCATCATATAATATTGCTGTTAACATGTAGAATGTTCTTTTGGTTCTGCTCACTTCACTTTGCATCAGTGCATGTAGGCCTTTCCAGAACTTCCTTAAATCATCCTTCCCATCATTTCTTCTAGTACAGCATTATTCTCTTATAGCCCAGTAGTATTCAATTCTTATTGAATTGATTTGTGTAAAAGTAAAAAAAAATTTTTTTATTAAGGTCTGTCTATGTACCAGGTACTGTGCTAAACAAGGGTTGCAAACAAAGACAAAAGATAGTCCCTACCTTAAAGGAATTTGTAGAAAGAAAAGTCTAATTCAAGAAAAGTTTAAATTCAATATGTGGCATTTTAAATTTATATGCAATTAACTCATCTTATTTGATTCTGAGAACAACTCTTTGAGGTAGACACTTTTCATTTCAACACAGTGAATATTTACTAAGTATTTAGTCTATGCTGGACTCTGTACTAGGCACACATTAAAAAAAAACTGCCCTCAATGAGCTTACATGTTATTGGGGAGATTTAATGTGTACTGAAATAAGTCAAAGTCGATTCATTTCAAGAGGGAGAGACCATTAAAAAATAGACACATTCAAAAAGCTTCTTGTAAGAGATGGCACCTGAACTAAGACTTAAAGAAACTTAAAGATTCTAAGAGCCAGAGGCAAGAGGGAAGTATATTTCCTATGTAGGAAAGAGCTCTCACAAAAGAAGTGAAAAGGATGGGAAATAAAATGCTGCATTTGGGAAACATCAATTAAGTCATTTTGGCTGCATTGTACAGTGAATGAAGGAGAATAATATGGCTCAAATATGGAAATGGGGGTTGAAGCCAGAGGCTGTAGGGTACACTAAGCAGCATTCTGGAGAGCTTGTCTTTTATCCCAGAGGCAGTTGTTCTATTGGTATTATCGTGTAAACTGAGTCTCAATAAGGTTTAAGGACCTGCCCTGCATCACAGATTGGTTAGTTGTTGTCTTTTGCACTAGAAGAGGACCAAAGTGATATCATTGGTGATATTTTTTTAACTAGAGCATAAATTGGTTTTGAGTGAAGCAGAGTTGCACAAGGTTGTCAGCCTCTCTCTCTTTCCAGAATCATCCAAGTCCAATGGCAAGACAAAAGTCAGGAAGCCTGGGGATGACTCAGGCTGCAGTGGATGACCTTGGTTTCTTCAATGGCTAACTAAACTCCAAGTACAGTTGTTTCAGCCATTAGAACAAATTGTTCTCATTTGCCTCTTTTGCCAGAGGAAGTCTTCAGATGCTTAGGGCAGACATTCCCCTTAACTCACAACCAATTCGAGTCCTGTAAATTATCCTCAACTTGATTTAGCTTCTTTGCTGAGACAGTTTTACCAGGATGTGGCTGCTAAACATGCTACAGCTTCTTGGAACCACAGTTGAGAACTAGGTGGCAGGGTAGACACCAAAGGAGGATAAGCAGCTCTGGAAAGGGTGCGAGTCCTCCATGAATACCCCATGTACCCCAATCTCCAGTGAGGAATTCCCTCTAAAGCAACTCCATCACAGAGAATCTGTTCTAATCAGACTTCAAAACTATGCTTCTCCTGATTCTAAATCCAACTCTTTCCATTCTACCATGCTGTGAGGATCTCGTTAAGTTTGACATTTCACTCTGGATTGATTAGAGCCTTTGTACCATCTGGAGGAAGTTATCAAATGAAAACACTGCAGTGTTTGTTTTTTAAGGTTTCATGGGTACTTTGAGGTTGTTTTTGTTACATCACTATTGCTTAACAATAGTGGCCCCATCTCCAGAACTCTTCCTTGTAAAAAAAGAAGCAAAACTGTAAAAAAAAAAAAGGGTCAACTGTATCTGGTGGCATAAGCAGCAAACCATAACCATCCTTTACCAACTCTGTTGAGATGAGAAATGTTTCATTGTCAGTCCTCTGTAATCTATACTAATGATTGCATTCATCTGAAAGCTGGGGTCTTTTCTTTTATATTATTATAGTGATTGTACATATTGTCCTCCTGACTATGCTTCTTCCTCCCTGTGTCAATTCATGTCAGACTTAGCTGGCTTCTCAGATTCCTCAGATTCCTTATTTCTTATAGCACAATATTGTATATGACAATTTGTTCAACCGTTCCCCAGTCAATGGATACCTACTTTGTTTCTGACATTTTGTTATAGGAAAAAATGCAGTGACTTTTCAGAATTCATACATACAAGGTCAAATGTTTTTTGGGGGTGGTCAAGGTGAAAGGGCAGGGGGTCAACTATAGGTTAGCCAAGAGGTTCACTGAAAACAGCCTGCATTTGCTTGTCCACCATGTGGCTAATATGCACAGCTACTATGGAAATACTACCTAAAGCCATGAAGAAAAAGCATAGGAAAGGCAAATTTAACAATATATTTTTCAAATTAATTAATTAATTAATTTTTTAGTTTTTTATTTATTAATTTTTTTAGTCAATTTAGAACATTATTCCTTGGTTACAAGAATCATATTCTTTCCCTCCCTCCCCTCCCCCATGGCCAATGTGCAATTCCACTGTGACCTTGATCAGAACCTATTTCCATGTTGTTGATGTTTGCACTAGGATGCTCATTTAGAGTCTACATCTCCAATCATATCCCCTCGACCCATGTAATGAAGCAGTTGTTTTCCTTTGGTGTTTCTACTCCCACAGTTTTTCCTCTGAATGTGGATGGATAGTGCTCTTTCTCGTAGATCCCTTCAAGTTGTTCAGGATCACTGCATTGCCACTAATGGAGAAGTCCATTACATTCTATTATACCACAGTGTATCAGTCTCTGTGTACAATGTTCTCCTGGTTCTGCTCCTCTCACTCTGCATCACTTCCTGGAGGTTGTTCCAGTTTCCCATGGAATTCCTCCACTTTATTATTCCTTTTAGCACAATAGTATTCCATCACCAACAGATACCACAATTTGTTCAGTCATTCCCTAATCAAAAGGCATCCCCTCATTTTCCAATTTTTTGCCACCACAAAGAGCACAGCTATGAATATTCTTGTACAAGTCTTTTTCCTTATTATCTCTTTTGGATACAAACCCAGCAGTGCTATGGCTGGATCAAAGGGCAGACAGTCTTTTATTGTCCTTTGGGCATAGTTCCAAATTGCCCTCCAGAATAGTTGGATCAATTCACAACTCCACCAGCCATGAATTAATGTCCCAACTTTGTCACATCCCCTCCAGCATTCATTACTTTCCTTTGCTGTCATGTTAGCCAATCTGCTAGGTGTGAGGTGATACCTCAGAGTTGTTTTGATTTGCATCTCTCTGATTATAAGAGATTTAGAACATTTTTATGTGCTTATTAATAGTTTTGATTTCTTTAACTGAAAATTGCCTGTTCATGTCCCTTGCCCATTTATCAATTGGAGAATGGCTTGATTTTTTGTACAATTGATTTAGCTCTTTGTAAATTTGAGTAATTAAACCTTTGTCAGAGGTTTTTGTTATGAAGATTGTTTCCCAATGTGTTACTTCCCTTCTAATTTTGGTTGCATTGGTTTTGTTTGTACAAAACCTTTTTAATTTGATATAATCAAAATTATTTATTTTACATTTTGTTATTTTTTCTAACTCTTGCTTGGTTTTAAAATCTTTCCTTTCCCAAAGATCTGACGTGTATACTATTCTGTGTTTGCCTAATTTGTTTATAGTTTCCTTCTTTATATTCAAGTCATTCACCCATTCTGGGTTTATCTTGGTTTAGGGTGTGAGATGTTGATTTAAACCTAATCTCTCCCATACTGTCTTCCAATTTTCCCAGCAGTTTTTGTCAAATAGTGGATTTTGGTCCCCAAAACTGGGATCTTTGGGCTTATTATAGACTGTTTGTTGAGGTCATTTACCCCAAGTCTATTCCACTGATCCTCTTTTATGTCTCTTAGCCAGTACCATATTGTTTTGGTGACCACTGCTTTATAGTACATTTTAAGATCTGGTACTACTAGGCTACCTTCCTTCGCATTTACTTTTCATGATTTCCCTGGATATCCTTGATCTTTTGTTCTTCCAAATGAACTTAGTTATGGTTTTTTCTAATTCAGTAAAAAAAGTTTTTTGGTAGTTCAATGGGTATGGCACTAAATTAAGTAAATTGATTTGGGTAGGATTGTCATTTTTATTATTTTAGCTCATCCTACCCACGAGCAATCAATGTTTTTCCAATTGTTTAGATCTAGTTTTAATTGTGTGGAGAGTATTTTGTAGTTGTGTTCATAGAGTTCCTGTATTTGTCTCGGCAGATAGATTCCTAGGTATTTTATATTGCTTAGGGAGATTTTAAATGGAATTTCTCATTCTAATTCTTGCTGCTGAGATGTGTTGGAAATATATAGAAATGCTGGTGACTTATGTGGGTTTATTTTGTATCCTGAAACTTTGCTAAAGTTGTTGATTATTTCTACTAGCTTTTTGATTGATTCTCTAGGATTCTTTAATTAGACCTAAAGCCTCCCGCCAGCGAGAAGCTTTATGGTAGGAAAATAGAAAAGGGATAGAAGTTTTGGATCCCGCAAAGGCCATGAAGGAGCCAAGCTTTGAGATGTCAATAATGAGTCAGTAATCAATTATTATTAATATTTGGGAGCCGCAGCCATGCTCTGATCAATGGACGTCACTGAAAGTCTATTTTCTGCCCAGAAATCCCGTTTAACACTACACTGGTCAGAGGATGATATAGCTCAGCTGGGAGAATGAATAGAGACTAATAGAATTAGAGAATGCTAGGTATTAGCTTTGGAAAAGAAAGAGAGATGCCTGGCCAAAGGCCAGGCCTCAGGTGAAGATAGAGAGAAGAGAGAAAGGTAGAGATAGCAAACCTGTAGCTCGTCCAAGAAGAAGAAGAAGAAGAAAGAGAGGGAGAAAAAAAGAGGGGAGGGGCTGGCCACGGCTTTCCAATTTATTGTCTTTGATACGCAAATGAATTCAATACATATTGATAAGTTACATGATGCCTCAATACATATAGATGAGTTACATAGTGTATTGCCATTGGATAATTGCAAATCTGACAAGGTGAAGGTGGGGTTTTTATCCTCAGGTGAGTGAGACAAAAGGAAGCAAGGTTTCTCGCCCTAAGTTCAGCCATGCTGGGAACCGGAGTTCATTGCCATGCGCAGAATGGCCATGTGCCCATTCACAAACCTTGCCTCTTTATAATACCTATGGGCTGGACTGCTACAAGACCATCATATCATCTGCAAAGAATGATAGCTTGGTCGCTTCATTGCCCATTTTAATACCTTCAATTTCTTTTTCTTCTCTAATTGCTACTGCTAGTATTTCTAGTACAATGTTAAATAATAGAGGTGATAATGGGCATCCTTGTTTCACTCCTGATCTTATTTGGAAGGCTTCTAGCTTATCCCCATTGCAAATGATGTTTGCTGATGGTTTTAGATATATACTGTTTATTATTTTTAGGAAAGGCCCTTCTATTCCTATGCTTTCTAGTGTTTTCAATAGGAATGGGTGTTGTATTTTCTTAAAGGTTTTTTCTGCATCTATTGAGATAATCATGTGATTTTTATCAGTTTGCTTGTTAATATGGTCAATTATGTGGATCGTTTTCCTAATATTGAACCATTTTTACATTTCTGTTATAAATCCTATTTGGTCATAATGAATAACCCTCGTGATCACTTGCTGTAGTCTTTTTGCTAGTATCCTATTTAAGATTTTTGCATCTATGTTCATTAAGGAGATTGGTCTGTAGTTTTCTTTCTCCATTTTTGACCTGTCTGGCTTCGGAGTCAGTACCATATTTTTGTCATAAAAGGAATTTGGTAAAACTCCTTCTTTGCTTATTTTGTCAAATAGTTTGTATAATATTGAGATTAGTTGTTCTTTGAATGTTTGATAGAATTCATTTGTGAATCCATCTGGTGCTGGGGATTTTTTCTTAGGGAGTTCTTTGATGCCTTGTTCAATTTCTTCTTCTGACATGAGGTTGTTTAGGTATTCTATTTCTTCCTTTGTTAGTCTAGGCAATTTATATTTTCGTAAATATTCATCCATATCACCTAGATTGCCATATTTATTGACATATAATTGGACATAATAATTTTTAATGATTGTCTTAATTTTCTCTTCATTAGAGGTGAGCTCTCCCTTTTCATTTTGGATACTGTTAATTTAGTTTTCTTCTTTCCTTTTTTTTTTAAACCTATACCTTCTGTCTTGGAGTCAATACTGTGTATTGGCTCCAAGGCAGAAGAGTGGTAAGGACTAGGCAATGGGGGTCAAGTGACTTGCCCAGGGTCATACAGCTGGGAAGTGTCTGAGGCCAGATTTGAACCTAGGACCTCCCATCTCTAGGCCTGGCTCTCAATCTACTGAGCCACCCAGCTGTCCCCTTCTTTCCTTTTTTTTAATTAGGTTGACCAGTACTTTGTCTAGTTTATTTGTTTTTTTCAAAGTACCAGCTTCTAGTCTTATTTATTAGTTCAATAGTCCTATGATTTTCTACTTTATTAATTTCTCCTTTGATTTTTAGGATCTCTAATTTAGCCTTCACCTGAGGATTTTTAATTTGTCCACTTTCTAGTTTTTTAATTTGCATGCCCAATTCATTGACCTCTGCCCTTCTTAATTTGTTAATATATGAACTCAAGGATGTAAATTTCCCCCTTAGTTCTGCTTTAGCTGCATCCCATAGATTTTGAAAGGATGTCTCATCATTGTCATTTTCTTCAATGAAATTATTGTTTCTATGATTTGTTCTTTAACCAATTTGGAGAATCATATTATTTAAATGTCAATTAATTTTTATTTACCTCTACATGTGCCCTTATTAATTATTATTTTAATTGTATTATGGTCTGAGAAGATTGCATTTATTATTTCTGCTCTTTTGCACTTTTTTTTAAATATTTTTATGCCCTAGTACGTGGTCAATCTTTGTGAATCTACCATGTGCTGCTGAAAAGAAGGTATATTCCTTTTTGTCCCTATTTATTTTTCTCTACATATCTACTAACTCTATTTTTTCTAAGATTTCATTCACTTCTCTTACCTCTTTCTTATTTATTTTTTTGGTTTGATTTATCTAGTTCTGATAGAAGAGGGTTCAGACCTCCCACTAGTATAATTCTTCTATCTATTGCATCCTTGAGCTTCACTAGTTTCTCCTTTAGAAATTTGGATGCTATGCCATTTGATGCATACATATTGAGTACTGATATTTCCTCATTGCCTATTAAGTGTTTCCTATCTCCAACCTCTTTACCCTTCCAGTGTTTTGATGTTCTCCCCTGTTCCCACCATGTGCTTCTTTATGACATATAAATTTTCCCCATTTTGTTTCTTTTTCCATTTCTTTTAGTATTAACCTTTTTTATCTCTAGCTTTATATATATACACATATATGTATTTATGCATACATATATCTATATACAAATTTATGTCTTGCCATTTCATCCTATACAGTTTGTCACTGTTCCCTCTAAGTGTAATTCTTTTAGCTGCCCAGGTGATAATAACAGTTTTTAAGAGTTATCAATGACCTCTTTTATTATAGGGATACATATCATTTAACTTATTGGGTCTCTTAAAAAAAGGTTTTTTTGGGGGGTTGTTTTTCTTTTTTTCCCTCTTTCTTAATTACCTTTTGATGATTCTTTTGAGTTCTATAGTTGGGAATCAAATTTTCTGTTCAGGTCTGGTCTTTTCTTTACAAATGCTTGGAATTCTTCTATGTTGTTAAATGACCATATTTTCCCCTGTAAGAATATAGTCAGTTTTGCTTAGTTGATTCTTGGTTGTAGACCTAGTTCCCTTGCTTTCTGGAATATCATATTCCATGCCTTTCGGTCCTTCAGTGTAAATGCAGCCAGATCCTGTTATCCTCACTGTGGTTCCATGGTATCTGAATGACTTCTTCTTAGCAGCCTGTAATATTTTTTCCTTGGTCTTGTTCTTGAATTTGGCTATAACATTCCTTGGTGTTGTCAGTTGGGGATTAAGTACAGGGGGTCATCTATGGATTCTTTCAATCTCTACTCTTCCCTCTTGTTCTAGAATGTTGGGGCCGTTTTCTTGGATAATTTCCTGTAGGATGATGTTCAGGCTTTTTCTTTTGTAATGGTCTTCCAGTAGACCAATGATTCTTAAGTTGTCTCTCCTGGAACGATTTTCTAAATCTTCTACTTTGTGAATGAGGTGTTACATATTTTCCTCAATTTTTTCATTCTTTTGATTTTGTTTTATAGTTTCCTGTTGCCTTGTGAAGTCGCTTGCTTCTAGTGGTTGTATTCTGGTTTTTAAAGACTGGATTTCATCCCTGACTTTTTGGTCATCCTCCTTATGGTCTGATTTTCTTTGGAGGTCATCTTTCATCTTATTTGCCTCATCTTTGCCTCATTTTCAAGCTGATTAATTTTTACTTTAAAGACACTATTTTCTGTTTCCAGAAGACTTATCTTGCTTTTTAAGTTCTTTCCCCAGTTGTCTTCAGTCTCTCTTAATTTTGTTTTGAATTGTATTTTGAGTTCTTCCAAAGCCTGTGTCCAATTCACTGGAGTTTCTATGTTTTTGCTTGGTGTTCCTTGATCCTCGTCTGTTCCATTTGCTATTTGTTCATTGCCTGGATAGAAGCTGTTGATTATAATTTCTTTATTTCTTTTTCTGTTGTTTGCTCAGATTTACCCCTTCTTTTCCCCTATAGTTGCCTGCACTCTTGCTCCTCTCATTATGTGCTGGATCTGCATATCCTGTGGGGCATACCTTGTAAATTGAGTCCAGCAAGAGAGTTCCTTAGTTTTGTCCTGTTGTTAGGTTTGGTTTTCAGTCCCCTAGGAGCATTTGGTTTTTAATCAGTAAGGAAGAGTTTTCAGAGATGTGAACTTTAGCTGCCTCTTTGCCGCCATCTTGACTCCACCTCTTTAACAATATTTTTGATAAGTTTTTTCTCATCCTGAATGAATTCTCAGCTTGAATACATTTTAATCATTTCATGCAGGGTGCAGAAGATCTGGAGCCTGGGATGAGTCAAAACACTGTTATGTGAAATAGACTCCCTGATCATATCCTTTTAGGAGCTGGTTGTCTCATTATTCTTTGTAGAAAACAAGTTTTTTCACAGTATGAGACTATTTCATGGTTCAATTAGAGATCAAAACCACTAATTTAATTTTTTATCATAAACAATCTTTTAAATGGATATGGAGCCTTATATACCATTGACACTTAATAAATAAACATTTATTGACTCACTGGCTTTGGTTTTAATCATAGGATCATAGATCTAAAACTGAGAGGTACTTTAGGGGTCACCTAGTCAGATGCAGCTAGGTCGCACAGTAGATGAAGCACCTACTATGAAGTAAGGAAGACCTGAATTTAAATCCAGCCTTAGGCACTTACTAGCTATGTAACCCTGGACAAGTCACTTAACACTGTTTGTCTCAGTCATCTGTCAAATGAGCTGGAGAAGAAAATGGCAAACTACTCTAGTATCTTTGCCAAGAAAACTCCAAATGGGGTTAAGAAGAATCACATATGATTGAAGAACAACAGTCCAGTGGTATAAAAAACACAATACTCCCAAGTGTTTGCTTTTACCAGATTAACATATGGCTCCATCTGCTTTTAATGTGTATTAATAAACATGTGTAGTTTCAAAAGTCAATATATGGTGTATAGGGATTCTTGGGAATGGTTTGGTTGCCATCATTTCTATTTAAGTTTAGAACCACTGATTTAATTCAATCCCAGTATTTTAAAGATAAGGAAACTGGGTTCCACAGAGATTACATGACTTACCCAGGATCACACAAATAGTAAGTTTAGAGTCAGGACTATGGACTCAAGAGCCCCAAGCCCCAAGTTCAGCTCCCTTTTTACTATGCCACTCTGTGTCCCTAAATCCTCATGGCTTTATTTTGCTTCCTCAACACCCTCTTTCCCATCAATTTGGAGGAATGAATTTCTTACATGAAGACATTTGAAACTAGGTCCTTTATTAAGGTCCTTCTCAGAGGTCTCCTAATGGCATAGAGGTTCTCAGAGGTTACCAGAACACCCTGACATCATCCCAAGGTGGAAAGGTTTGCTAGGTGGATCTGGAGATGGCCTATGTGTCTGTCCATCAAGGACCAGTTCAGCTAGTCCCAGACAAAATCAGCATAAGAGAACTGGCAATGAGATGAATTTCTTTCTGCCAAAACTCATGAAAATTGTCAGCTAAGAAATAGAAGGGTTATGGCTCATGTTGGTTGAGGGAAGACATAGAGACTGACAAAATAATGTTTTATGAATGATGGGCAACACAAAACAAGAGTCTACCACTAGATCTTTGTCCCAGGGTGAAACACAAGCAATCCTTCAGGCAGCAGAAGCAATAAAGTTTAGCACCTTGTTAGTAAGAATAAATGGAAAGTTAAAATGGAAAGCTAGTTGATAGTTCTTCTTGTCCCTTGCAACATCTTCATGTCAGTTGTCTGCTTCATTGGGCCAGTGTCAACATCAGCTTTCTCCCTCCCAAATGAGACTGTGCTTTAAACACACACGAGTATTCACACACGACAGTAACTGCCTTGAATGCAAAAACTGTGAGTTTAAATAAGGATCAGAAGCTAAGGGAATGCAGACTATGAAATGATATTGTAGATTTTCAAGAAATGGTAAAACAAAGCAAAACCCAGATATATTAAGAGAACAGATAAAAAGTATAATATCTTTGAAAAATTCTATTCTTTTGAAAAGATTCTATTCCACCAAAGTGTGCCCAATAGTAATGGAGAAGACTAGGGATGCCATTCTAGTCACCTTCACCAGAAAAATTGCAGCATCCTATAAGGGAATGTATCAGAAATTATTTTTAATGTACTCTTCAATGAGGTACACAGTTCTGTTTCCAAGGTCTGTATCAGGTGCAGAGTTCAAACTGTAAACACAATCTGTTCCTTTAACCATTCACTGCAAATTGTAATTAATGTAACTGCTCCGATTATGAATCTTCATTTACCCTTGTGAAATTTCATTAATACTAAACCTGCAAAGTAATTTAGAGTAATGTTGACAGTACAGTAGAAAGAGATGCTAAAAGCAATATCAATATGCAGAAGGAGAAATCTACCATTTAGATCAATACTGAAGAATGTCAGTTAAAGGATGCTCCCTCACCCCCACCCCAATGAGGTAGCCACAATGTTGCTGTTATTTCTTTGGGATTTTTTCTTACAAGTTTTATTTCTGCCTTTTATTTGTATACCACATTTTCCTTTTCTGCTCTCCAACCCTTTCTCCTAAGAAAGAAAAACACTAATGCAAGCCAGTTGCCCGTGACCCTGTCCCACAGTGAATAGGCACGTTCTGTACCTATATGAAGTCCATTTCTTAACTAAGAAGGTCTGTCTTCTAATGACCAGTTCTCTGATTCCATCATCCTCAGCTTGATTACTTTTAGTGCACTGCTGTTATTTTATTATTGTAACCATTGTACGTGTTGTTCTCTTGGTTCTGCTTTTTACACTTCTCATCGTTTCAGGCAAATCTTTTCTCTAGATTACTCACAGCTATCATTTCTTATAGGGTAGTAATATTTTTTACTTTCATTCATATGTCATAATTTTTTCTGCCATTTTCTAATATGTTTTACCCATTTTACTTCTAATGTTTTTTCTTCTTGCTCCCAGAAGAAATGCTCTTATAGAGCACTCCTTCCATTTTGCTAGTACCTCCTTATTCACAGTAATGATTATTGGGACAAATGAAATGTATAGATTAGTGACCTTTTTCATATATTTATAAATATAAGTATGAATTCTTTGAATATTTAACATAATGTCATAGTCAATAAAGTACTAGACTTAGAGTCAAGAAAACTTGGTTTCAAATTTCATCTCAGATACTTGTTAGTTATATGACTCTGAGTGGAGACCACCTTTAACCTCTCAAACTCAGTTTTCTTATCTGGAAAATGGGGACAAAAATAGCATCTAGTTCCATAGGATTATTGTGAGGATCAAACAAAATAATACATTTAATGTGCCTTAAAGTGTATATAAATACTAACTATTTTGATGGTGATAATGATGTGTTAGCTATTATTGTTGCTTTTATAAATTCATCTGGATTCATCCCCCTCTTCCCTTTGGTAGTTGACTTATTTTTCATATTGTTGTTCAGCTGATTTTGATTCTGTTTAACTCTTCATGAGCCCATTTGGGGTTTTTTGACAAAGATACTGTAGTGGTTTGCCATTTCCTTCTCCAGCTCATTGAATAGATAAGGGACCTAAAGCAAAAAAGGGAAAATGACTTGCCCAGGGTCACACAGCTAATGTCTGAAGCCAGATTTAAACTCATGAAGAGGAGTTTTCTCTATTCACTGTGCCCCCTACCAGTCCCAAGGTTACTTATGGTTTATTTTATTTCTCTTTCTGTTTCTATTTCTTATTTTGTTCATTTGAGTACTTTATATTTTTGTAGGTAATCATTTCCTTTATGTTTGTAGGATATTTTTATTTTTGTCATAAAATTTCATGAAGTAGTTTCTGATCATTCTTTTTATTGCATCTCTAATGTGAAATAGCAGATCTGTCCCTCTGTTAAAATGATTAATTTTTGTAAAGGTGACTAACATGGGATGAATGAACAAGTGAATAAATGAAGAAGCTTCCTTCCATGGGCTTCCCTGCTTCCTCCTATTTCTCTAAGCTATTCCAAGTTTCTTGAACTCATTTAAATTATTATTTTCTCTCATTTATTTTCTTATTTTTCCCAGTGTAGATAAAAGAATGGTCGAGGCTCTTTCCTTTCCCACCCTTTAAAACTTCAATCTGCCTTCCTAACTTGAGCAGTATTCATCTCAGGAACCATTTCCCAGGAACAGCTAACTGATTTTTCTTTCTCCTTAATCCCTTCTAGCCTACTCTAAAGGCTAGTCTCCCTTTTATGGGCTGCACATTTGAAGGGATCTTTCTTTATACTCTAGCTCATTTAAGGTAGAACTTCTAGAAAGTAAAAGCTTTCATTAATTCACTTTACTATTCATTTTTAGGACAATCAAAATTGTGTCGACTCTTCCTTTTCTCTTCTTTTTTTGTTTAATGGGAAACTTGCCAACGAATGTTGCTGTTACATGCGTGCAGAGAGTAATTGCTGATGTAATCCTTTATGTGGAAAAAGCTAGAAACTGGCTTTTGGGAGAATTGTGACGATGTATAATGGGGAGACGTTTTGTAATTGATTCCTCTGCTAAAATGGTGAGGCTAAGTCTTTTTTTGATTGACTGAAGAGGAATCCACAAGGCCTGACCCATCAGAGCCCCAGCCTCTCCTCCCTTGGTTTGGTCTGCTTTTGGTTTGACTTCCTGCCAGATGGCATCCAGGGAGCAGCAATACTTGGGGGGGGGGCTTTGGTCCCTCTTCTGGAAGAGGAGAGGTAGCCAGAAGCTCGCACGGAGAGAAGGGCCAGAGTATGCACACTCCCTTCATTTATTTGTTGGTTTAGTTTGGTTTCTTATCTGGGTCTCAATAGCTGAGATCTTGCATGAAAGAGCCAGTGTAGTATTGTAGTTTCACAAATTCTGGGCCTGGTCCTACTCTATTGTCAGGTGGGCTTAAGGAACCAGAGAATTCATTTCTCCCCTCTCCTATAAAGCTGGGCAGGAAGTGCACCTTCAATTTCTTACTCTCATTTATATCTCTTCTTCCCACCTGCCTCATTACCCTCTTAACATCTACCTTCTTTACCCTCCTCAGACTGGAAAAAAATAAGATTCATTTTTAAGAACATGAGTTTGGGGGTAGCTAGGTGGCTCAGTGAATAGAAAGGCAAGCTCAGAGATGGGAGGTCCTGGGTTCAAATATGGCCTGAGACACTTCCCAGCTGTGTGGCCCTGGGCAAGTCACCTAACCCCAATTCCCTAGTCTTTACTGGTTTTTTTTCTGCCTTGGAATCAATGTACAGTATCAATTCTAGGAAAGTAAGGGTTTAAAAAAGAAAAAAAGTTAACATTAGGGTTTTTGCTTCATTAATTAAAAAAACCCAACAGTCTTACCTTCTGCCTTAGAATCAATACTATATATTGGTTCCAAGGCAGAAGAGTGGTAAGGGCTAATCAAGGGGTCAAGTGACTTGCCCAGAGTCACACAGATAGGAAGTGTCTGAGGTCAAATTTGAACCCAGGACCTCCCATCTCTGGGTCTGTCTCTCAATCCACTGAGCTACCCAGCTGCCCCCTATTTTATTTTTCTTCAGAGACTTTGTTGTTTTTTGTTACTAATTACATGTATTAACAAATTTCCAGATTTTCTGAAGTTATATGATTGAACTTGTCTCCTATCTCTCCCTTCCCTCCCCCCCCTCCCCAGGGGCTGGCAAGAGATTTGATCTGGGTTATCCTGTATTATCACTAACATGAATTTTAAGTCACAGGTTATTAATTTAATTGTTTCCCATCTTCTGATTTTTTTATCTGCTTTATATCACTAGCCTCTTAGATCCTTTTGTCCTTATTACTCTTAATTCTCAGCATGTAACTGTGGTTACTGATCTACTACAAACTATGCTATCTAATTTCAATTGCTCCCTGATTGCAATAAGACAATCTTTCATTGTAGCTTTTGTTCAGTCTAGTCAACTTTTGGGGACCCCATTTGGAGTTTTCTCAGCAGAGATACTGGAGTGGTTTGTCATGTCCTTTTCTGGCTCATTTTTTGATGAGGAACTGAATCAAACAGGGTTAAATGACTTGCCCAGGGTCACACAGCTAGTATGTTTTTTGGACTGGATTTGAACTTATGAAGATTAATCTTCCTGACTCAATGCTCAGAGCTCTAATCACTGTACCACCTAACTGTCCAATAGGCAATCTTTTACTCTTCCCTAATTGATTACCTATCTCAGTCACTATATCAATTATTCCAAACTTTCTCTTTTTTCCATTATCCTTCCTCTTCACTTCCTCTCCTGATCTCTCAGCTAAGGACCCTAAATTATATTTTTCTGAGAAAATAGAGACTATTTGCTTTGAGTTCCCTTTTTTTCTCTTCTCACCTCATAGTTCCTTGACATAATCTCTAACTAGTTCCTCTTCTGCTTATCTCTGATGAAAAAATAAAAAAAAAGATGGTACTTCTCTTTGCCACAGGCAACCCATCTACAAGTATCATTGATCCCCTCCTCTTCTCCAACAGACTTTCCCCACTATTATTCTATCACTATCTCCAATATCCATTTGCTTCCTATCTACTGGATTCTTCCCAGTTGTGGAAGTTTCCTCCATGTTTTAAAAACCCTTACTAGATCCTATCACACTTGCTAACTGTCACACTTGTTGACTGATTGATTGATTATGCTGTTATAACACTAACTGTTCTAATTGTTGATTTAACAAAGGCTTATCTTTCTAAAACAAATATTTTCCCATTGATTCTGTAAGTCATGGGAGCTCTGAAGAGTTGGAGTTTAAAATCCCCCAAATGGCAATGGAGAAATCATGTGGGGGAAGTGCTAGTCAGGATGTCATTAGATAAATGTAAGGCAAGGAAAAAAAAAAGAGATGGGATGAAGAGATATAGGACTGAAAAGCCTTCAAATGCCATTGGTTTCATCCAATGTCATGATAGCAAAAGGGAAGTCCTTTACGCTGGCTATACTTGCAGTGTAGGATTTATGGGATGAAATGGACAAGCGTTGCACAGGAAGAGCAGGCACAGATAAGTTTTTCTCTTCAGTTGGAGGGAGCATCATATTAGTGAGATCTCTGAGATATTGAAATATTGGGAACATGACATTTGGAGATGTGAAATGATTTAACATTAAAAATCTCTTGGGGGGGGTAGTTTGGAGGGGAAGGGTTGCCTTTCTTTCCCTTTAGACTGGCTCTAGAAACCCATGATATTGTAGGTTTAGAAATGAATTTAGAACAAATTTTGAAATATTGTTCATTGCAGTAAGCCAATTTAGCCCTGGCATTTTGTCTTTCTCTCTAAAAATTTTGCAACAAAGATCTCAAATAAGCCCCATTTTTCTTGTATACTTCTGTCCTTTGGTTTTTCTAAAGGGTGAGTACAATAATATAGAACTTCTAGCAATAACACTACCAAACTAAAACAAAATGTGACCAAGAAATAACACTAAAGGAATAATGTTAGTTCATCTTTTCTTACTACTTTAAGACTTACAGAATGAATCTACCCTATGAGATCAATAGTACAAAAATCCTATTTTATAGATGAGGAAACTGAGACTCAGCAAGGTAAAATGATTTTGTATAATGCCTGAAAAGTGTCCGAGCCTAAATTTGAATCCAGATCTCTACTGATTCCAAGTCCAGCATTCTTTCCAACATATTACATTGCTTTCATTATTATGGAGTTACCTTGTGATAATATCTAATATTACACAAGTACTTAGTCACTTTCAAAGTGCTTTCTAGACATTTTCTCAACTCATAAGTAAGAAATAATTAGTACAAGTATTACTATTTTCATTTATAAATCAGGAAGTACTCACAAGGATAAGTTTAGTGAATTGATGGGAGTAACAGATAAGTGGCAGAATTGAGATTCAAAAATAAATCTCTTAAGACTAGGGATCGGGGGCAGCTGGGTAGCTCAGTGGATTGAGAACCAGGCCTAGAGACGGGAGGTCCTAGGTTCAAATTCGGCCTCAGCCACTTCCTAGCTGTGTGACCCTGGGCAAGTCACTTGACCCCCATTGCCTAGCCCTTGCCACTCTTCTGCCTTGGAGCCAATACACAGTATTGACTCCAAGACGGAAGGTAAGGGTTTAAAAAAAAAAAAGACTAGGGATCTTGAATACAACCCTAGACCCAGAGTCAGGAAGACTTGAGTTCAAATGGACCTTCAGAGATTAACTGGCTTTGTGACCCTGGACAAGCCACTTCACCTCTGTCTCAGTTTGCTCATGGGAATATAGGAATCATAATAGCATCTGTCTCCCAGGGTTGTTGTGAAGATCAAATGAGATATTCCTAAAGTGCTTAACAAAGTGCATAGCATATAATAAGTGCTTAATAAATGCTTTTCCCCTCCCTTCCTCCTTCCCTCCTCCCTCTCTCCCTCCCTCTCCTCCACTTTCCTTCCTCCCTCACTCAACTTTCCCTCATTCCAACCTCCCTCCCTCTCTCCCTCCCTCCTTTCCTTCCTTCCTTCCTTCCTTCCTTCCTTCCTTCCTTCCTTCCTTCCTTCCTTCCTTCCTTCCTTCCTTCCTTCCTTCCTTCCTTCCTTCCTTCCTTCTTCCTTCCTTCCCCACAGCTTTACCACCTTTCTGGTCACTCCAAGAATGGACCACTCCTCTTCCTTGGCTTCCTCCCTGCTTTGGTTTGCCTCCTGGTTCGACCAAGAAGAAACCTTCAAGATCATCTAGTCTAGCCCAGGAAAGTGGAATCCTTTGAAGGGAGGAGACGGAAGCCCAAGCATCAGTGGAGACCACAGACATTATGTGTCCATGCTCAGTACATATTTCTCTGGAGTTCAAGCATGTGTAAAAACATTATATTTGCTCTCACACAAAGTAAACCCGGAATTTAGATTTTAAATAGAGAAAAGACCTGACCCTGACTATAACATTCTCCATCCAAATCTCTAAACTCCCGAAAAGAAAAAAGTCCATTTCCTCAGCAAGTTTTCCCACTAGATTAGAGAAAAGCTTCAAATTCGCTTCCCTTTAATATCTTAAGTGCTTCGTGACAACTCCAGAGGAAACGCCATACTTAAACTTTTTTTAAATTTCTTTAGAATATTTTTCCATGGTTACCAAATTCATGATTCCCCCTCCCAGAGATGACAAGCAATTGCACTGGGTTGTACATGTATCATTGTTCAAAACCTATTTCCATGCTATTCATATTTGCACCCAATCATATCCCCATCGAACCACGTGATCGATCCTCTGTTTTTCTTCTGGAAACCCCATACTTTTAATGATGCCTCATAGAACAGAATGGGAAACTTTGAGCCCATGGTGCCCACTATGGGGGACAGAATCTATCTCTGGTGCCACCTGGTGGAATGACGGTGAAATTGCTTAGGGGTAAAAGCATGTCCTTTTGGTTTCAGCTATCCATCCTTCCTTTGTCTTTTGGAGAGCGGATGAAAGCCCAAAGAGGGGCGTTCTGAGGATTCTCTTGCCCTTCCTCTCGTGTGATGGTGCAGAGGAAGACGTGCCCCAATGTTGAAGCAAAGTGAGCAAAACTACAACTAATGACTTCCCACCAACGTGTTCAAAATCTGACACCCCCTTGCCTACAGATGAGGAAACTGAGGCTCATGTATGCTGAATGATCTTAGGGTCCAAGATAACACAAGAAACAATAGTAACAGCTAATATTTCTATAACAATGGTTACCTGCCACGTGCTCTGCTAAATAATCTCATTAGATCCTCAAAATGATCCTGAGAGGTAGATGCTATTATTATCCCCATTTTCCAGATGAGGAAACAGAAGCAAACAGGCAATATATGACTCTTCCAAGGTCACATAGATAAGTGTCTGAGGCTGAATTTAATGCAGGTCTTCCTGGTGGCTGTCCACTAGTCCTATCCCAAGTAGCAGAGCTAGTGCTTGAATTCCAGTTCAGACACTCACTGCCTGCCTTTGTGACCTTGGGTATGTCACTGAATCTTCCTGGGCCTCAGTTTCTTCCTCTGTATGCAAAGGAATGGGTGGTTGATGTGTTGAGTAGCCTGACCAAGTAAGGGCCACCTCCCCCATCTTCTGTTCTGATTAGATTTGTGTATTTGTGCTGGCTCACAGCCTCTGAAGGTAGGTCATATTTAATGTTTGTGAACTCTAGCCCTTCCTGGGATCTCCTGATGCTAGGTGCTTCTCCATAGCCCTGCAGCGTCCTCCTTGGAGAGCAGGGTATTCAGGGAGGACTGTCATCTCTGATTGAGGGACTGCCCAGACCTTTCAGGGTCACTCATCTCCCATTGGGTGTCTACCTTTCACCCAACTCTCACCTGTGAGTCCAAGAAACTGTAGCATGAGCAGAAGTGACCCTCTGGTAAAACCATCTAGGAAGATGGGCTAAACCAGGTTGAGGGTAATCAATAGATCTCACAACCATTGGTGAGTTAGGGGAATGCCTACCCCAAGCATTGGAAGTCTTCCCCCTGCAGAATGGGTGGATGAGAACAATTTATTTCAAGGTCATGAAGGTGGCTGAAGGAGGTGTTGTTGGGCACTCTGGTCAGACGTGGAAGATGCTGAGAACATCTACCACATTCCAAGCCATAATCCAGACATCTTGACTCTTGTCTTGCCACTGGACTTGGATGAGTCTGGAAGAAAGACTGATGACTTTGTGCATCTCTGCCTCACTTAAATCCAATTGCTGGTCAAGTTAAGACATCACCTTGTGATGCCTTGGTCCTCTTCAAAAATGAAGGAGGGATGACAACTTAGAGAGGAAAGGCAGCGATGGAGCCACTCATGCAGTGTGGGTGCCAAGGAGATAAGAACTTCTGAGCAACCCTCAAAGTGAGTTTGCCTTGGAAGGAAGGGAGGGGGCCTAAACCATGGGAGAGGTCTCATGAACTTTGAGGATTCTGTGTAGGACTCTGTGGGAAAGAGAGACTCACCAGAAGAATAAAGGCTTGAAATGTCCTTCTAGCGTCCTAAGGTCAGTGCTCTTCCAGAAGGGATGATGGGTCATCTGACTATGTTAGGCTTATGTGTTTGTTTATAGGTTCTTGTGAATCCTTAGATAACACTAACTGTGGTGGTCCTCACTGCCTGGAAGGCCAAGCAGGTTGGATTTCACTCCATTCAGAGGGGTCAGAATGTCTCTCCTTCTGTCAATCATCTCTTCACTTGTGTGTTCTCTCTCTCCTCTCCTTTTATATTCATTCCTCCAGGCTCCAGCCAAAGGCATACTGACTTCTTCTGGCTTCCATGTCAGGTTGGCTGGCTGACTGAGCCATTCACCCTGCAATCCTGGCTCCTTGGTCACCATGGCTTCAACTCCAGTCCATGAAGATCACTTCTAGCCCTTGAAACTGAGGACAAACAATACAGAACAGAAACAAAAAATTAAAAACTCGGGTCCATGTGTCAGAGCCAGGATAAAAGAAAGGTCCCCTCTCACTGGTTTTTCTACAGAACCCATGCTTCAGGTGAACTATGACCCTCTCACCCTCTGGACTTAGTAGATGAGTGGTCAAAAAAGAGCACAGCAAGAGAGAGAGGCCAGCTCAGTCTCATCAATTTTAAAGATGTCAACAACCAACCAAAGGAGACTACTCTTACCCATATAGTACAGGATGTAGAGACCTCCATATTGGATAATCTGGACATGCTCCAACGGTCTCTCAAGAGTCCCTCCAATTTACCTGAACTAGGCATA
Source organism: Monodelphis domestica (assembly GCF_027887165.1). NCBI lineage: Eukaryota > Metazoa > Chordata > Mammalia > Didelphimorphia > Didelphidae > Monodelphis > Monodelphis domestica. Next base: position 494,318,562 of record NC_077227.1, read on the forward strand.
ACCAGACAAGGTTAGATTACATTTAGCATCTTGTGCATGTGACAAAAATAAATGCTAAAGCATACTTAACATCCATATTGTACATGAGGGACAGTGTAGGAGTTGGGGATCCTATGATCCACATTTGGGGAAAGCGAAATCCAGCCAAACTGTAACTTTATTTTGGAGATTTTCTTGGTTTACATTCAGAAGGAAGGCAATGAACCAAAAGAGGAGAATCAATGACCTTCTTGGGGTGAGCCCTTAGGTTTGGAACTAATCCTTGTGTCCAAATTTGTGTTGTTGGGGGTTTAGAGGTATGGGGAGAATAGGAGAAGGCTGGGAGTTGAGTTCCATGCAATACTGAGAGTTTGATTAGATGATCTCTAAGGTTCCTTCCAGGAGAGCTAGGTAGTCCCATGTATTGAGTGGCAGGATTCAAGTCAGGAAGACTCATCTTCTTGAGTTCAGATATGGCCTCAGACACTTACTGGCTGGGTCACCCTAGGTGAGTCACTTAACTTTGTTTGCTTTAGTTTTCTCATCTGTCAAATGAGGTTGGAGAAAGAAATGGCAAACTACTCTAGTGTCTTTGCCAAGAAAATACCACATAGGGTCCTGAAGAGTTGGACACAACAAAAAATGACTGAAAAACAACCCAAAGATTCCTTCTACCTCTAATCTATGATCCCATGAAAAAACTTCCCAAACTAAAAAGTCTTTGACTCCAAATCTAGTATTCATCTGTAAGGAATTAAAATGAAAGGTTTGGCTAAATATATGAGAATTCTAAGGTCACTGATTTAAAAAAATATTATAGCTCAAGTCAAATTGACTTTCAGTAGCTTTATTTACAAAGAGTTAGAAAGAGTGAAAGTAGAAAAATGTGAAAGAAGGTAGAGTAAGAAGTCTAACCTATCACACTAAATGTTGCTCTGGTCCTGGCTCATTAACCCCTCAACCAGAGGACTCGGTGGTGAATTAAACAAAGGTTCAATCCATATGGCCTCCTTTTCCAAGAAGTGGAGGACTCTCCAGAACTATTCTCCAGAGACCAATATAAAGATTAAAATTTAGGGGAGACTGAGGCAAGTAGAAATTAGTTTCTCTCTGCAAGGAGTATTATTTTTTTAGAGGTTTATTAAAGGTTGAGGATTAAAGAAATTACAGAATAAGAAAACATGTGTCTAGGCCCACAGAGAGGCTAGACACAACCTCACCTACATTATCAAAAGAGCCACATCTGCTTGCAAGCAGAAAACAGGGAAGAAAAGAGGCACAAAAGCCTTTGCAAATAGGTTAAATACCCCATCTCGTTCTCGGCCCAGGTGAGGGTTTCAGTGAGATTACAAAGCATTCTGGGGAAGTGGAGCAAGGAATTCTGGGGATTGAAGTCCTGGATTTGAGTCTATTTTTTACACCAGGAAAGAAGAGTCAACTTCTCATTCACTCACTCATTCCTTCCAAAGGAGAAGGTCCAGGAGCAGTCTTATCAGAAGTCCAAGAGCCAGAGTTCCAGGTTGAAGCCCTAAGTTGTAGGGGGATTTCCACTCTGAGTATAGTGTGGACAAGCTCCACTTTGGATATATTGTGGTTAGATATTTTGTTGTGTATTATCATTTCCCTCATTTGAAGTATTATTTATGTAATCATTTTGATTGTGATTATGATTATTGTTATATCTATATTTATTGTTATTTCTATAATTATTATTATTTCTAAAGTTGTTAGTATTCCTATTTGCCTGGTTTCACTTCTTACAAATCATCATTATGTGATCCCTTTTTCCACAGAAGTAACACATCAATGATTGATTTGTGGATTCCCACAAAGGGACTATGGCCACTCCATGATTTGCTTTTTCCAGTTTTTCTCTTAAAATTTTCTTTTCTTTTTTTAATTCCTCTACTGATTCACTATCATCTTCATCTTTTTTCTGGTGGCCCTTAAATATGTATACATATATTCTCAATTCTTCCAGGTCCATGCTAGACTGTTTGGGCAGTTGGTTTTAAAATAATTTTTTACCACTTTACAGCAGTTTTTTTTTTTTACAAACTGCCTTCTAATCTGCCTGACATCCCTTTCTCTGGAAAGATGCAGGTCTATGTATCCATCTCCCAGCTCAATAAGTCTCTCCATAAATTGGGAGGGATTTTCATCAGGTTTTTGTTGTAGACTCTCAAACTTCATCCATGTGCCAGATCTGTCAGAACAAACTCTCATTGCTGTTAATAATGCCTCTCTAGCCTGGCATAGTTTTGTGTAATCCTTTTCATTGTTGGGGTTCTATTTTGGGTCATCACATGGCCAATGAATTGCTCTCCTTCCTTGAGCCTGATTAACAAATGAGATGATTTTATTTTTCTGTCAAAAAAGTTTGGGTGGAGGGATGGGAGGTAGGGGCAGGGGGAGGGATGTGTTGGGGGGGAGGGGGCTTGAGAAGAGGAGGAAGAATGGGAGGTTGGGTAGTGGGAACAGTTATGGCAAGAAGAAGGAGACTGGGTATGATTATATGATGAGGAGGTGGAGGGAGATGGATTAGGGATGGTGGTGGGAGGGATGGGTTGAGTAGGGGGAGCAGGATTGTGTAGGGCAAGATGGGATAGAGATTGAATCTGTTCTGATAATGAGGGAGTGGGGAGAGATAAATCTCTCTTCTTACTCTGGGGGTTTATGTAAGCCTTGAGCTCCTTCAGACTCTCCTCCATATTTTCCAGTTGTCTGTTAAGATAAGTTTTTAGATCAACTTTGAGGTCAAAGACTGGTTGAGTGGTAGGAGGGATTGGTTGGATTGGACAGAAAATACATCAGACAGGACGGGAAATGTGTCATACAGGACGAGGTCGAGATAAATCTCTTATTTGAATCTCTAGGTTACTTAGGATATTTGTCAGTCTTCTTTTAAATAGAGATAGATCGACTACAATAAGTATACCCAGGAACAGTGCTAAATAAATCCATTGTGAAATGTTCTCTGGGATTATGAGCTATTTTATGACCAAACAAGATGTAAAGAACATTACAAGATGAAAAATGAATTATTTTGGTTATATTAAATTTAAAAGAGTTTGTACAAACAAAACCAATGCAACCACAATTAGAAGGGAAATAAACTGGGAAAAAATGTATAACATATTTCTCTGATAAAGGTCTCATGTCTCAAATATATAAGGAAATAAATCAAATAAAATAAATTTATAAAAATACAAGTCATTCCCTAATTGACAAATGGTCAGTTCCTCTTCACTCTTTGTCCCCCTCTTCTTTTCTTTCTGCTGTAAACCTCTTCAGATGTCCAATTTCCATTGACCAATACCTCTCCAATTCATACCTCTCTCCCCAAGTTTTCTCTTATCCTCTCCCCTTACTATCCTGGTTCCAAATTGGTCTACCTTTCCATAGGTCCCTCCTTTGTTCCTTCCCCCTTACTTTTTTAAATTAAAAAAATTTTAAATTAAAACCTTACCTTCCATCTTAGAATCGATACCATGTATTGGTTCTAAGACAGAAGAGCAGTAAGGCAATAGGGATTAAGTGACTTGCCCAGAGTCACACAGCTACTAGGAAGTGTTTGAGGCCAGATTTGAACCTAAAACCTCTCATCTCTAGGTCTGGCTCTCATTCTAATGAGTCACCTAGCTGCTCCTCTTCTCTTAATTTTTATTTTAACCACTTTCCAAAAATCCCTTCCTTACCCCATCCCCCCCAACTGTGCCCTCCATACTTCTTGGTATGGTTTAATTCTAAAAAATCTCTCCTCTATTTTTTCCTAGGAGTCCCTTTTGCCTTACCCCTCCATTCCCCACTTCTTGATATGTACTCCCCTCTAGGTAACCCTTCCTTCGCTCCCTTTACCTATCCCCTTGCTCTCCTTCCTCTTAACCCATCTTTCCTTATCTTATTCCTTCAGTCCCCCTAGGGGACTCCAAGTCCCTCCCTTCTCCCTTTCCTCTTTTTGTATGTTAAGAAGATTTTTACCTTTCTAATTGTGTATGTTGTTCTCTATCCCAGGTCTGACGAGACTAGGGTTTTAGTATTTTCAGTCTTCCAATCCCTCTTCCCCTTCTCTGTGGCAATTCCTCCACTCATTCAATCCTCCATATGAAATAGCCATTCCACCTTATGTTCTTCTAGCCTATTCTACTCCCATTTCAGCTTTTTCCTTTATATTCACCTTGAGAAGAGTTCTCTATCCATACTTGCCCTTCAAAATACCCAGGCAATGATGCCATTCCCAGGGGCATTAGATGACATTTTCTTATGCAGGAATCAAACATTTTGACTTTTTAGGTTGCTTATAATCATTTCATTACCTTTGTATGACTTTAATAACCTTTGTATGTTTTTTATAGATCAAATTTTCTGTTGAGTTCTGAGTTTTTTCCCAGCAATAGTTGAAACTCCTTTAGTTCATTAAAAATACATTTTTTACCTTTTATACTTATGCTCATCTTTGCTGGATATGTTATTCTTGATTGTAAACCTAGTTCTTTTGCTCTATAAAATGTCCTGCTCTTTTAATGTTGTAGCTGCTGAGTGTAGGGTTTAAATTAATTTCTAATACCCCAAGAACTATGTTTTATAAAGTTTATTAATCATTTGAAGTAGAAGGAAAAAGGAAACATAAGTAGAAAATCTTAATTATTTAACAAAATCAAGACCACGTGCCTAAGTTCTCTTTGCCTGTTTAAAAAGTCTGTTCCCCCAAAGCCCTGACAGGAAAACCAGAGAGTAAGAGGCAGGGCTACACCAAATTTATATCCTCCTTACATCAGCATGTAACATGAGAAGAGTGGGATGCTGAGAATTGTAGTTTTTAGGGTAACAGATTCTAATTATACAATCTCCCCTGTCATCCTTTGGGAGACTAGTCACCCCAATGGATCATTTAAAAATTAACTATCTTATACCTCTAAAGATCTTCTAACTAAAGGCACATACAATATTGCACTTTCTAAGAGGAAACTACAATAGTTAGAGATAAGAAGGAAATAGAAGAGAGAGCAAAACTAATGTTTGTTAGGTGCATTGACAAAAAGCCCTTCAGGGGGCAGTTCCCTTTGGTATAAGAGTTTACATTCAAAATAAATGTGTTCAACTCTCCACAGTTCAATTTCACTACAATCTAAAGTTCATTCTGGATTTTTTGGTGCAGTGTGTGGTTTCTACAGGAATCTTCATGGCAACTTCTCCAAGCAGTTCACTTTCTTGATTCAGGGAGGTAGCACATTTCTTATCCTAGAATTACTCTCAGACAAGAAAAATTTTTATAAAACTAGAATTTTATGACAATTACACAATCCCCCTGAGGAGGGTGTTGATAAACACATGGATCACCCAGGGCTACATGGTTAAATTATGAGGCAGATGAATCAATTGTCAAAAGAAAATTAAAAAAAACATTAAAAAAAACAAGAAGAAAAAAGTAGCTTCTGGACGAAATATAAAATATCAAAGTCTTATGTGTAAAAATTTTAAGTAAGGAAAAATAAACTTTGAATCAGGGCTCGATTAAAGTGATTTATGTCCCACAAGCCTGTAGGACCATTGCAGCAATATGCACTTATCCAATCAGAAGCCAGGACTACAGAAAATTGCCACACTTATGAAAGACAGAAAAAGGACTAGATTTTTGTAGCAGACAGGAAATATCATTTCCTGGTCTAATTTTACCTTTGCTCTCAGGGATAGGGGAGCCAATATTCTAGCCAAACTGAGGTACTTTTCGATATATGATATGGGGAAATCCTACGTCTGATGTTGTCAAACAGCCACTTCCTTGAACCCTGAAACAAGTCCTCTGTCTTGGCGCAGATTCTCATCAATCCCACCAGGATTGGTTGGTTTTCTTGACCTTGTGCCTGTAGGCACTGTGCAGATTAACTTTGTGCTTCCTTGGCACTGCATAATGGCTCTTTTGTGATTCCTTCTCCTGGAATCAGACACAATCATTAATCAAAGTCCCATAATATTTAACAATCAATGGCAGGCTTCTGTAGTCTAAAGCTTTTGGGTATGCATTAATTTTAGAGCAAATGGATATTTTAAATTAATATTAGTACAAAATCAAAAAACTATTAATACTGGTAACATGCTTCAGGTACAAAAAATGAGAGAAAAAAATTCAAATATTCTATTGCACATATAGGGAAAAAATAATGAAATTTTAAAAAAGTATATAGATCACAATGACACATTGTGTATGCCCAAGGAGAAGCAGAATGCAAAGGTTTCTCACTCAAAAATGAGATCCATTTCCTTTTTAACTTAGTTATGATCCACAGTGTGAGTGTACATAATTTTCACTAAGAAAACAGCTTTATTAAAAAAAGTAGTATAGCAGCTAATGAACATTCAAGAAGTCCAAAATCCCCAAAATCATAAGAGCATGTTTAAATAACAATAGCAAACAAACCTGCTATAATTAGGATTCATCTGAGTCTCTATAGCCACTGAAGTTCATGGATATTTGTCACATGTTCTCCAGATCTAGCAAATCTTTCAACTTTGACTGAGATATTTTTAACAAAGTCTATTACTGCCATCATTCCAAAATTTGGCAGAAGAGCCCAGAAAAAAACAAACCAACCTCTGTACTGCTTATGAAAACCTTTTGGGTCCAAAATGTCACCAAGAATCTAGATCATTCTGGTGGAAGGGTAGAGGAAGTTAAACAGTTACAAATATAAAAAACCATACTGAAGCTACTAGGCTTCATGCAAAATGCTCCCTCTCACAGACCATTCAGGGGTACTACACCCCCTAGAATAAACTTTACCACTTCCCAATGAACCTCACTCCTCTGGCATGAGACTGTAACAGCTGTAAAAGGCACGTCTTTATATGTTCCAACCATTGCAATGTGTAAGTGTGGGCTATAATAGTGAAAATCACTTCAGACATATCATTGATTACATTTTTATAAATGTGGAGGTGGAGAATATAATAGTGCTACAGCACTTCACTTCAGCTACTAAATAGACTCTTCCCTCTTGTTACACACAACTCAAAGGTAGTCAAATGATCAGTCAGAGGTAGTGGTGCTTCTGGATATTTGAAAATCACTTCTGAAGACCCCTTAAAATCAATTGAGATTTTTAGCTCATTAAATTCTCCAAAGGTTGTATACAAGTTGTAACCAGTTTGATGGAGTCTATCCATCATCATTTACGTGACAATTAACAAAAGCAAAAAGGCACAAAAGGCCATTTAGGCAATATGTGACCTTGATGGACCTGGTAACAAATCTAGCATCCATAACAACCTTTGGTTTTGCCATGGAAAAGGGTTTGTGCAAGTTGTTTATGAACTTTTCTCCAGTCCAGTCAGAGGGGGAGGTACAAATAAAGACAATGTAACAGTACATATAGCTAATGGCAAAAACACAGTAACAGAAAGTGACATAGTATAACAGAATAGATTAGATTAATATTTGAACTAAAAAAAATTAAATCTTAAAATAATCAGCAAATACAATATATGTGACAGAATGCAGATACTGAATTAGAGTCTTTTTTTCCCCTTCCAATTCCGATGGTTGTGTTACAGAGATTTTTTCACTATTTAGAGGGGAACAAAACTTAAAAGAGGTAACAATGGAGTCTGAAAAGGCTTAAAAATTCACCTCTGGACTCTGTGAAGTTCCTTCCCTTCCCCAGTATCATCATCCATCTTCTTTGGTCACACCTCTGGAGTTCCCTATACCCACATTGAGCAGAGTATGGACGAATCCCATATTGGATGTGTTGTAGAGACTAGGCCAGGTCAAAATGGCAAGGGGGTACAGTGAAATTAACGTCCCTCCTGAATCTCAGGATTACCCAAGCTAATCGCAAGGACCAATGCACTGAGGAACAGTAAAAGATACCCCAAAACTTTGAGCTGTGCGAGATCTGTAATACTCTCTAGGAATGGGAGTTGTTTGAGATAAGCAGGAAACTGGGCCATGCTTGCAATTCTACTTATAAAATAGGTTGCAAATCTACTTCCTATTTGGAAGAGTAACCATCTTTCTCCTCCTTGCTAGGGGTAAAAATGCCAGGGAGCCACTTGCTTCCATTGACACCTGGACAGGGAGTTAAGAGGGTAGAAGTGTTTCCTAAGGTAAAAAAAAAAGCCCTTTATGAGGCTGATTGTTGCCTAAAAGAAACACTGGGCTTCGCATTCAGGTGTTAGCAATGCAAGGGAAAGAGGGGTTAATACTTTATCAGTCACAGCAACAGCAGTAGGAGGAACTGCAATGGTGGGCAGGACCACTCAGGCAGTAGGCAAGGGAGGCAGGAGCTACAACAGCAGGTGGCAGCAGCACCAATAGCAGGAAGCAAAGCAGACAAGTGGAGACGCCACTATTCCCCATAGGGGAAAAGATAAAAAGCTGTAGTAGGAGAAATGCAGTTTCTTTTCAAACTAATTTACTCAGACAGTATTAAGGGTTTTAAACTCCACTTCTGGTCACCATAAATGTAGGATTTAAATTAATTTACAAGGCTCCAAAAATTATATTTTATAAAGTTTATTAATAATCACTTGAAATAGAAGGAATAAAAAGGAAACAGAACAAAAAAACCTTAATTATTAAACAAAATTAAGGCCACGTGACTAAGTTCTCTTTGCCTGTTTAAAAAGCCTGCTCCACCAAAGCCCTGACACGAAGACCAGAGAGCAAGAGGCAGGGTTACACCAAATTTATATCCTCCCTACGTCAGCACATAACATGAGGGAGAGTGGGGTGCTGGGAATTGTAGTTTTTAGGGTAACAGATTCTTTTTTTTTTTCTTTAAATCCTTACCTTCCATCTTGGAGTCAATACTGTGTATTGGCTCCAAGGCAGAATAGTGGTAAGGGCTAGGCAATGGGGGTGAAGTGACTTGCCCGGGGTCACACAGCTGGGAAGTGTCTGAGGCCAGATTTGAACCTAGGACTTCCCGTCTCTGGGCCTAGCTCTCAATCCACTGAGCTACCCAGTTGCCCCCTAAGGTAACAGATTCTAATTACACAGAAGTCTTGTGTTATTCTGACTATATTGCCACAGTAATGAAAAAAATTTCTTTCTTGTTGCTTTTATTTTCTCCTTAACCTGAGAGTTATGATGTTCCTGTGCATCTTCATCTTTGGGTCTCTTTGAAGTGGTGATCAGTGAATTCTTCCAATTTCTATTTCATCCTCTGATACTAGAATTTCTAGGCAGCTTTCCTTGATGATTTCTTGGAGTATCAACTCTTTTTTGAAGATACTTTTCCAGGAGTTCAATATTTCTTATACTGTCTCCCCTCAATTTATTTTTCAGCTCAGTTGTTTTTGTGATGTCTCATATTTTTTTTCTATTTCCTTCTTTTGATTTCATTATTTATTTCTGGAAATTGTTTGCTTCCCCTTTTGCAATTCTAGATCTTAATGCATTATTTTCTTCCATGAGTTTTTGGATCTCTTTTTTCCACTTGAGTAACCCTTCTTCCATAATTTTCTTGTTTTTCTTGCATTGTTCTTATTTTTTTTCCCCTTCTGATTTTACTTCAACTTCTCTTATTTGGTTTTTGTGGTCTTTTTAAGGTTCTTCTAAAAGTTCTTTTTGAGCTTGTGGCCATTTATTCGATTTCTTTGCTGTTTTTGAAGTATTTTTACTTCATTGTCTTCTGAGTTTGAATCAAGGTCTTCTTTGTCACCATAATCATTATCAGTAGTTGGGTTTTCTCCTTTCCTTACTAAAAAAAAAATTATATATATATATATATATATATACACACACACATCCAGGCCATAAGAATTATCAGCTTTTTGCTGGAGTCCCAGTGTTCCTAGTGTGTTGGGATGTTACCTCAGGTGTTAGAATTTTTTGTGTTTGTTTTTTCCTGGGTCCTATTTAATTTTTCCAGTTTTTATAGTCCAGGGTCAGATGTACTTCTAGTCCCCCACTCAAATGCAAGTCTGCGATTGACCTCAGGTGCTCCAACCAGAGCCCACAGGCAGTTTTATCACTGCAACTATAAGCAGCCATCTACCTCCCCCTGTAGCAGCAGGCAGGGACTTCAGTCTCCTGGACATGACCAGCTGATGGGGGTCCCAGTCCCTTAGCAAACATACTTACATATGCTCCTTCCTTCCTCACTCTTCTCTTACTGCTTCAGTAGGTGTGTAGGCTGTATTCCTGGTACCTCTAGAATTCCTTTGTTAGCAGTAAGGTTCAAGTTCCTACCCTTAGGGCCTGACACTTGTAAACTCAGTGGGGTCCACTCCTTCAATCCCCAGCTGTGAGCCAGTAGGGGTCTCTGGAACTGAGGCCAGTTGTTCCCAGGGTCCTCAGCCTGGATTCCAGTGGTATCCTCCAGGATGCAAGCACCAGGGCTCAGCAAATGTAAGGTTGCCAATCCTGCTCCATTTCACTGCTTGCTCTGTTCCTGCCCCCAGGGTCTGTGGTGGTAGAACTAAATATCATGTCCCCAGTCAAGCTTATATACTTAAAAACAGATTGCTTTTAACCCTTTCGCTTCTACAAATATTTTCTGAGTATGTACAAGGTACTGTAAGGAAAGAGCATTAACTTTGTCTCAACATGTTAGTTCAAGTTCCAAATCTGGCATTTATAGGGGGAAATAAGAATAATACTTACATCACCAACCATCTTACGGCATTATGGGAATGTACCTTGTAAACTAGTTCCAAAAAGAGGTGAATTTTTCTCCTAGAAAGATGCTTAAAGCTGCCCTCAAAAGACTTGCAATCAACCAAGTTGGGCAGATAAGGAACACGCAGGTAAAGGTAAATAGCAAATAAACTATCTGATTTACTTCTCCAGTCATGATATAAAAAAAGAAAAGAAAATGTTAATTCTGACACAATGTTTCCTTATTTGGGGTAACAAAGAATCTGTTTTATCTAGAAATTTAATTCCATGTCTATTAGCAAATGTTTCAAGTTTGCAAACTATAGAAATGCTAGCATAATACTGTTGAAATCTAATCTTGGGCGGGGAGGGGGACATCTGGTCCATAATTCTGGCAAATTTATTTATTTATATATCAATCATGAATTCTACAGCTGACAGGAAAATGCTGAAAAATATATATATTTAAAGTAAAACTTTATGGTGAATGAAAGCTGATAACAATTTGTTTACATCAAGTGGTAATTAATATTGACTGAGATGAGTACTAAGTATTTCCATAGAATGGTTCTTTCTATGGAATGTTTTACAATATTATTTTTAAAGTTTAGAATTTCCAAGCACAGGGATCATTCATAATGAAACAGTTTTTCATTCCTCCTTCCCCCTGTATCTACTAGTTTTTTTGGGAGGTGGTGGTGGGGGTGGATTTCATTTTATTTTTTACCAGTTACATATAACAACAAATTTCCACAAATTTTCCCAAGTTACATAATCTAAATTGTCTCCCCCTTTCAGTATTTTTATTTTTTGAAAACAATTTTCAAACTAAATTAATTTAGTGAATTATAAGAATTTTACTTAAAATGTTTAGCTGTGCATGGGCAAAAACATCTTACAATATAAAGGTAACAGGCATTTATAATTAACAGGCCTTTAGGTCATAAATTAGCCCCAAATGATGAGGAATTTCAAGGATTTAAAGTACATTAGATGAGCAATACTTGGATCTAGATTTTAGGTTTGTTCCATTTATAATACTTACTGGAGTTTGTAACAACATGAAATGATAGTCCAATTAAAAAACTGTACAGATATTAGCAGTAGAGAATTAAGAGCACTTCATAGGCAAGGGACCTGGACTATAACTTGAAGGCCATAAGTTACATTATCCTCTGTATCCTTTGGAAGGTTTACCCACAAGACTAAACATAGTTTGGCCCAAAGGACATTCCCTGTTTAGGACTTATTATTAAAAAAAATTGGCATAGCAGAACTGATTAAACACTAGAAATGTGGCAAGAGGGAAAAAAAGGAAGCAAAATAACTAAATTCAAACTGCCCATCAGCAGTCCATAGGATCTCAATCTCCTCTTCATTTTATGAACCATATACCACAGGATTCTTCTCCACTATGACAAAGAGTTTTGATTTTCCAAATAGGACATTCCAAAATGGCAAATAAACAAAATCCAATAGTACATTATAGAGGATAAATACTTGGGAAGTTTAAGGAAAAAACAACTTTTAGGCAATTTTCAAAATAGTTTATTACAAAATATGATATAGTCTTTATAGATTGTGTTGCAATCTCCTGTTACTCATACCTTGAAGACTTTAAAATAGCTATGCAAATGCCCATACAAATCTAAGCTGTAGTACTTTCAATCCTCTCAAATTTATAGAGCAGTTTGTCAGGCAGTATTATAGTTGAGTAGAAACAGGCAGGTCATTCTGTGGACATCTGGCATTCTTGCAGGTAGCATGATTCAAATGGTTTTCTCCAGTGGATCTGAACAATGTATCATGTAGTTGTTGGAGAATCCACCATATTTTAGTGATCAAAACCAGACTGGGGCAAGGAAGAACAATCCAGAACAATATCTGAATTCTATACTTGTTACTTCTTATTTCTGGGCTTTAACTCTTCTGCTGCATTACGTAGAAAAATGTAATTTTTCTTTTGGGGATTATAAAATTCATGTCCCTAAAAATGGAAGGAAAATCAGTTATATTAGAAAAAAGTTACACTTTAGGAACTTGATTGTTAAAACAAACAAGTGAGCATCCAGTTTAATTTAATAAGAACAAATGTTCAACTACATGAACAGCTTATTGTTTTCTTTTCTAGTTGGAGGTATGATATATTGAATCAAAGACAAAGGTCTGAGCTACTTGCTTTAGAGTTAGAAAAATTTCAAAACATTTCAAATTCCATCATTATTTTCTTGGTGCTATAGAATAAGGTAAAACAGTTAACTGGTTTTCTTTATTCAAGTAATAATATAAAATGTATGCCAACATTTACAAACTAAGTTTTAAAAAATGTATATACTGAAAATCTTCTTAGACAAAGTGTGAATACAAACCCTTACCTTTGACCAGTCATAGCTAGAAGCATACGCAAATATGTTTCCATTGTGATTGAAACAACAAGCTGAAATTGGCTGATCTAATTGTTCTGAAGTTTTTAGTTTTGTCCTTGCATCTTTGTCCCAAAAACTGAATCTACCATCAGATCCTACAGTTGCAAGAGTTCCATGAACAGGATGAAATGCTATCCCATTCACCTGAAAAGAATTGTATATATCATTAGGAAGAGAAGGCAGAGTAATAGTGAGTAGAGGCATTTTCAATATATGTGTGGCACATACTCTCATGCTTAAATTGTAAAGGAATGGAGAAAAAAACAAATATTTAAAAGTACCTACTACAAGGGAGCTTAGTGGATTGAGAGCTAGGTCTAGCGATGGGAAGTCCTGGATTTAAATATGGCCTCAGACATTTCCTAGCTGTATGACTAGGCAAATCATGTAATCCCCATTGCCTAGCCTTCACCCAAGGCAGAAGGGTTAAAAAAAAAAAGTACCAATTAAAAGACCATTATTTTTCTAGTATTAGCCACCCAGGGAATGAAAGATAAAAAATAAGATTATACCTGCTGTCAAGGAACTTACATTCTATTGGAGTATCCAAACAAATAAATAAAAACATGCATAAAACAAAAGGTTAATTTTGGGGATAAAGGGAGGCATTAATAGAGAAAAAGATCAGAAAAGGTCTACTGAAGGAGCTGCTTGATCTGAGCTTTGGTAGAAAATCAGGACTAGGTATAAGAAAGGAGGGAACATGTTGCAGAAATAGGAGATGTCTGAATGAAGCTTCATGGAAGAAAGAATGTTGTGCCTAAGAAATAGCACATAAGCTAGTAGAGATGGAAGAGTATATTAAGTATATGAAGTCATGTATGATAAAACAAAAAAAGTAGGCTAGAGCCAGACTCTGAAGGATTTTGAGAAAAAAAAATATGTGTGTGTGTGTGTGTGTGTGTGTATATATATATATATATGTGTGTATATATATATATATATATATATATATATATATGTTTTCAATTAAATGTAAAAACAATTTTTAACATTCTTTTAAAAAAGTTTTAATTTCCAAGTTCCCTCCCCTCTCTCTGAGAAGGCAGGCAATTTCATATAGATTATACATGTCTGAACTTTTAAATGACTAGCTGTAGTTAGTATTGTATCCTGAAGGCAACAGGGAAATGATGCTTCTTGAGCAAGTGAACAACATTGGTCCAAATAGTACTTTAGAAATATTGGTGCAGCGAGTGAGGGAGTGAATCAACAGGAAAAGGGAGTCAGGAGGCTATTATATTAGTGATGCCTGATGTAGGATGGTGGCCATGGGAATGAAAAGGGTACAGAGGCAAGAGATATTGTGAAATAGAATCAATAAGACTTTTAATAGAGAGTGAAGCCAAAGTTTCAAGTGGGTGAATGGAGTGATGGTGGCATCTTTAATTGATCTAAAAAGGTTTAAGTGCCTGGGCTTGTGCTAGGCACTAGGAATTAAAAAAAAAAAGAAAGAAAGAAAAGAAAGAAAGAAAGAAAAAAAAGAAATATAAATATCAAGAGAAATAGGTAATTTAAGAAAAAAGTGGGATGGTAAGGATGAGTTCTACTTTGGATAATGTTGAGTCTGAGATGTCTAAAAGACATCTAATTCTAAATATCCAATAGTCAACTGGCGATTAGAATAATTAAACCCAGGTCACCTAGAGAGAGAGAGAGGACATTGCAAGGCAGAAAGGAGAGGATAAGATATAAATGATGATCCAACAAAAGAGACTAAGGAGTAGTCAGATGGGAGGAGAATCTTGGAAGAACACTATCACAAATACCTTAGAGAGGATAAATATTCAGGAAGAGCCAGTGTCAAATACTGCAGGGATGTCAAGGGAGGACAAAGATGGAGAAGAGACCATCAGGCCTGTCAATTAAGAGATCACTATTCAAAGATAGCCTCAGACAGTTCCTGGCTGTGTGACCCTGGGCAAGCCATTTAACCCCAATTACCTAGCTCTTACTGCCTTAGAACCAATACTTGTAACAATTCTAAAACAGAAAATAAGGGTTAAAATAAAGGGAGAGAGATCTTTGGAATCTTTGGAGAGAGCAGTTTTAGTTGTATGTTGAGGTCAGAAGTCACAATTCAAAGGGTGAGGAAGTAAATAAGAGGTAAAATGGAGGCTACTTTTAACTTTTAAATCTTCTTTCCTTGGTTATGAAAAAGAACTTGAAGTGAAAGGTTTTTTTAACAATAGGGAAGACCTAAGCATGTTTTAAGTTGTAGAGAAAGAGCAAGTAGATAAGCAGAGAATAGAGGGTAATGATGACAGGGTCAATCTGTCTGAAGAAATAGAAGATAAGATCACACAAGGAAAGGGGTTGGCTCGGGAAAAAAGAATGGGGATGTCAAGGATTTTTTATATGTGGAGTAGGGAAGAAGAGAGAGCTCAAGGCAAATGAGTTTTATTTTTCTCCGTCAGGTCTGAGATGAAATTCTCTAATAAGAGGAAGATGGAGTGGTACGAGAGGCTTGAGAGAAGGCATCCAATGATTACTGGGAGTGGGATATAAGGAAGATTAAAAGACTGTTTGTGGTAGTAAGGACCTAGGTGAAATTAGATGACATAAATTTAAAGGGGACCCAGCCAATGAATCACCTAGCATTACTATGGATGAAGGGCTAAAGGTAACAGGAACCAATTTTATCTATACATTTAAGTAGAAAACTACTACTTAGGTAAAAAAAATAGCAACTTCTTTCTATTCTAAGAAGAAAAGTAAATTGTCACTAATATCCAGAAAGTAGGCAGAAATTATTTAAACTTAAATTACTCACAATGGCTCTTACTGACTAATTTACACTGCACAAATGGGAAGGAAAAGAATTACTGTTTAACTCTATACTTTAATTCTGGAACAAAAAACTGTTCATTTTAAATACAGAAGAAATTATGCAGGTGTAGTGTTTTTCAAATAAACAACTTTTTAAAAAAGCTTATGTGTGGGGCATGTTTCAAGACCCCCCAGGGGATATCTGAAATTGAGGATAATATTGAGCCTATAGTCAGTTCTCACTTTCACTTTTAACACCCATGTTAACTTTTTTGTATAGTAATGTTCTCTCTCTCTCTCTCTCTCTCTCTCTCTCTCTCTCTCTCTCTCTCTCTCTCTCTCTCTCTCTCTCTCTCTCTCTCTCTCTCTCTCTCTGTTTCACAACCTCCCTGCCCTTCCCCACCCCCACCAAAAAAAAAAAAACAACAAACCACCTCTCCAAGTGAAGGCAAAAGAACTGCATTCTCTTTAGCAGTAGGCAATGCAGAAAGAAAGAAAGGAGACCTTTGCTTCACCCCTCTAGGACTGTAGAGAAACTATTGGGGGAACTATTATACTTCAAAAACTATATGTATAATTGAAAATCTGTTACCCTAAAAAAGAACTACATTTCCCAGGAGCCCACTGACTTCCTGTCATTATATACTTCCTAGACAGAGGATATTAGCAAGCGGGTTGTCCTCTTGGCTTTCTTTTTTGGACTTGCAGCCAGCATGGTAGCAGTGAGCTAAGTGCGGGGATTTTAAATGGGTTAATCAGCCATGGGCACGTGATCTTTATTTTGTATTCTCTTAATTCCTTGATTTCTAATGATCATCAATAAATCTCCTAAAATATAATATTTTAATTGAGATTTAATTTTAATTTTTACATTGATGACAACCACTAGTTGGAGAAGAAACTCTAAATTTTTTAAGATAACCTAGATATATTTTTTTAAGCCATGTTTCTCCTGCCAAGACTTTTCAGCACCCTACCATCACCCCCCCCCCCCCCCCCCCCGCCTCAAATTCCGAGAGAACTCCAAACTCTCTAACTGATCTGATGCCCTGCTGGTTTGTCTGTTGGGTTTCCCCCCACCTTTCCCTATATTTTGCCGGTTGCCCTCCCTACTGGCTACTACTATTTTGAGGAACTTATCCCAGGACTCTTGGCTGAGAAGAGATAAGCCACTTCTCTTGCCCATCTGCTTGAGCCCACATTCCTCATTGCTTGCGGCTGCCTTTGGTTGCTGCTGCCTATGCTGCTTGCTCCTAGTTCTGCTTCTGCTCCGTCTTCGGCCCCGACCCCGAATTTGTTCCCGCTGGTAGCTGCCGCTCTATCTTCGGAACTCACAAACTTGGAGCTGCTCTCCGACCAACTGGTAAAAACTGGGGTGTATTTTCCTCAGGCAACGATTAGCCTCCTAACTCCCTCTCCACGTGGCTGGGGAAACTAGCGTTTTACCTTAGGGGGGAAGGGAAGAAGGAAGTTACTCTTCCAAACAGGAAGTAAATTACAAACATGGCGTACTCTTTGAAAGAGCAGTACCTTGCCTATTTCAAACGGCTTCTACCATTCATGAGTGCATTGATCTTTTCAATTATATTGCCTGAGATTCAGGGGAGAAATTCATCTCCCTGCAACCCTTTGCCACTTGGGCCTGCTTAGTCTCTAAGATTCATCTAGTTTGGGATTCCTCAAACCCATGTTCTCCCTCACTATGGGAGATCCCAGGGAAGGAACTTTTAAAGAGACTGAGGTGAAAATTTTAAACCTTTTTAGACTCCATTGATTTATGAAAGTCTCTGTATTGTATTTTGCTGATTATTTTGTTCATGATTTAATTTTGTTGTTTTAAGTTCATATATTAATCTGATCAATAATGTTACACTGAATCATTTTAATCTACTCTGTTTTAACTATTAGATATATTGTTACTTTTCCCCTATAACTATGCTAAACAATATATATATTATAAAAGTCCATAAACAGCTTTTTTTCCCATTTTGCATTTGTTAATTGTCACATAGATGATGGATGGACTCAACCTGGTTAACAACCTTTGAAAAATTTAATGAGCTAAATATCTCAAATTAATTTTAATGGGTCCTCAAACATGAATTTTAGTCTTTTTCCCCCCGACAACTCTGACTAATCATTTTTAGTAGCTGAAGTGAAGTACAATTATAATCCCTACTCCCGCATTTGTAAAAATGTGAGTGGATGGGACATGACAGTCTCATATCAAAGGAGCTTGGAAGTGGATCCCAGGGCATGGTACCCTTGGATGGCTCCCAAGAGGGAGCACTTCTCATTTGTAACTCATCAGCTTACTCTACCCTTCCACCAGAATGATCTAGATTCTTCATGACACTTTTTTAGACCCAGCATCAACACTACAGGTTTTTTTTTCCTAGTCTCCTCTGCCACATTTTTGTAATGATGGCAAATAGACTTTTTAAACTATCTCAGCCAAGGTTGTAAGATTGCTACACCTGAAAAACTTGTGACAAGTGTCCAGTAGCTTTAAATGTCAAACAGCAGACTCATGTGAATCCTAATGGTAATGGGTTTGTTTACTATTGTCACTAAATGGGCTATTATAACTTTGGAAATTTTGATACTTTTTGAATGTGCATTACCTGTTATATTACTGCTCTTTATTAAAAAAACTGTTATTTTGTGAAAATCATTTGCACTCACAGTGGATCATGGCCAGGTTTGAAAGAGGACATGTATCTCATCTGGGGGTGAGAAACCTTTGTACCTTTTCTTTTCTTTCTACCTTTTCTTAACTGACACAATGTGTCAATGATTGTAAGCTATATGTTTTTGATTTTTGAAGCTCTTTTATTATTGTTTTTGCTTGCATGTGCAAAATACTATTTCAGTTTTATTTTTTCTCTCCTTTTTGTATTTGAAGCCCATGTCACCAGTATTAAGATTTTAACTTTTTTGATTTTGCAGTAATACAAGTTTAAATTACATTTGCTATAATATTCATACCCGAAAGCTTTAGACTATGAAAACCTGCCATTTATTGACAAATAATTATGGGACTTTGCTTAATGATTCTGTCTGATTCCAGAAGGAAAATACAAAAAGAGCCATTGCACAGTGCCAAAGAAGCACAAAACTACTTGCATATTGCAAATTGAGCACAAGGTCAAAGAGATCAAAACCAATCCTACGTGGATTGATGACATTCTGCACAAAGAGCGCAAGGACTTGATCATGTGTGAGACTCAAGGTTGCGGTTATTTGACATGTGTTAAATGCAGGACTTCCTTGAACCACACACTCTATATCAAATACATGACTTCGATTATTCTGGCTCCATCCTGGCTCCCATTTGCTCCTAAAATTTAGTCCCTTTTCTCGCTTATAGTGTGGCAAAACATTCTGTAGTCCTGGCTGCTGATTGGGTAAATGCATAATTGCTTAAATCACTTTAATTGGGTCCTGATTCAAGGGCCTGTAATATGTTTATTTTTCCTTTACTTAGAATTTTTACACCTAAAACTTTGAAAGTCTATATTTCATCCACAAATTATTTTCTCTTTTATTTGGATTTTTTAAATGTTTTTGATTTTTCCTGCCAATTGATTCATATACCTTATAACTCAGCCCTGCATTCCTAAGTGATCCCTGTGTTTTTCAACATCGTCTTGGGGAGGGGGGGGGGGAGAAGAAGTATTATTATTATTCTAAATTGCAAAGTTTAAATTCTTTTTGAGAATAATTTTAGGATAAGAAACACGCTACTGTTCTAAATCCAGAAAGTGAACTCTTTGGAGAAGGTACCATTAAGATGCCTGCACAGATCACACACTGCACCAGAAGATCCAGAGTGAACTTTGGGCTGTGGTGATTTGAACTGTGTGGCATTGAATGCATTTGTTTTGTATGTATTCTTTTATGCTGAAGGGGACTGCCCCCTAACTGGCTTTTTATAAATGTGCCTAGCAATCATTGGTTTTGTTCTCTTTTACTTCTATCTCCAAATTATTGCAATTTCAAAGTTGGTTAAGTTTACAAGATCCATTGGAGAGATTAGTCTTCCAAGGATCTTGGGGGGGAAGGGAGGGGGAGGAGATGTATAATTGAAAATCTTTTACCCTAAAAAAGAACTACATTTTCTGGGAGCCCACTGACTTCCTGTCATTATGTACTTCCTGTAGACAGAGAATATTAGCAAGTGAATGGACCTCTTGGCTCTCTTTTTTGGGCTTGCAGCCAGCATGGTGGTGGTGATAAGCTAAGTGTGGGGTTTAAATGGTCTAATCAGCCATGGGCACATGGTCTTTATTTTGTATCCTCTTAATTCCTTGATTTTTAATGATCAGTAATAAATCCCTAAAACATAACATTTTAATATTTGAGACCTAATTTTAATTTTTACATATAGTCATTATCTCTAAATACTTACAGCATAGATATCTTGAGGAGCTGAAGTATTAGTTCCATTAGAACGATGACACTTAAAGGTAAAGTTATCTTTGGCACTGAAAGAGAATATTATTTTAACATTAAAAAAACTTTTTTAAAAAGCCTTAAACATAATAATACATATATAACCCAGTGGAATTACTTGTCAGTTCCAGGAGTGGGGAGGGAAGAGGGGAGGCAAGAGAACATGAATCATGTAACCATGAAAAAATATTTAAAAAATAAAATTATATTAAAGGGAAAAAAGCCTCAAAGAAAAAAAGGTAGCAAAATTGATGCAATTGCACTTACGGATTTGGTGGATTAATATAATGAATAGCAACTCTTCCTTCAATACTTCCCAGAGCAAAACCAGTAGGCTTATTCTGTTTGTCTTTAAAAATGGCAACACAGCGATGCTAAAGATGCAATGAATCAAAAAAGTTCATTATTTCACTCCATTTTTTAATCAGAACATGGAACCAATTAAATTTGTAATTTCTCTGGAATATATTTTAAAATTTTTTATTGATATATTTTGTTTGTACATAATTTACATTTCTCAATATAGCTAATCCCCTGAAGGGCCATCCCTTCTGACTAAGAATTAAAAAACAAAATAATCAGTGTTTTATATTCATAGTCTCATAACCTATGCAAATAAAGGAGAGAGATACCTTATCATAGCTCTTCTTTGGGGCCAACTTTTGCCACTCTAATTTCAAATTTGGTTGTTTTATTTTTCTTTTTTTTCCATTTACATTGATTTAATAGTGTATATTATTCTGTTTCAGTTTCAGCTCATTTTAAGTCTTCCTCATTTCCTTTGTACTCAGCTGTTCTGAGCACTGTAATATTCTATTCCACATACACTCTACAGTAGAAGGGCATCTACTTTATTTCCAGTTCACTGCTACTACTACAAAAAGTACTGGGTATATTTTTGATGTATATGGGGCCTTTTTATTGCTGGCTTTCTTTAGGATAGATGCCTAGCAGTGAGATCAAATAGTGTTGATGTTTTAGGCACTGTCATCAAATAATTTCAAATAGCTTTCAAAAATAGTTCTACTAATTCACAGCTACACCAATAGTTTAGTCTCATTTTCCTCAACCACAAAATGAGAGGATTGGACTAGATGAATGAAGTGTGATCCATAGATCCTATGGGATCCTAGAGTTCTTTTCAGAGGGTCCAAGAGGTCAAAACTATTTTCACAGTAGTACTAAGATTGTTTTTTGCTTAATAAAATATTCCACCCCTTTACAATCACATATCTATGTAAGGCCAGATTGTCTTCATACTTCAAAACAACATAGCAATAAAGTGAATGTAAAAGAAGGTAAGAGAATCCCAGTTGTCTTTTATTAAGCCATATATTAAAGAGATTTACATGTAAAACAATGTGACTCATTTAAACTTTTTTATTTTAACAATGCTTTTTTTTCATAACAATGTGAGAAGTGGTACAAGTATCAGTATCCTTACATGACAAATGAATTAAATGAGACTCAGAAAAATAAAATGACTTACCAGACACTCAAAGAGTAAGTGGCAGAACTAGGACTCAAACTGGGGTCTTCTTACTCCAAAAACTGAACATTTCTAAACTACTGCATATGTATTAAAGTAGTCATTCACCCCTTTTAGTTATAATTTTAGGACTTGGAGCTAAAAAAGCTATCAGAGATCATTCAGTTTAATTTCCTCATTTTAGGGATGAGGAAACTAAATCTCAGAAGGTAAACTTTTATGCCAATCTATGCCATTTCATAAATCCAATTATATAAGCCGTTTCAATTTTTCTTTCATTTTCTATGACAGTATCCCAAGGTACTTAAGAAGAAACTATGGTCCCAAAAAGACTTAAAACTCTTTGGGAAACAAATATTTCTTCAATATTTTAAAGATCCAGGATTTCACTTGCTCAGGTATTCTTTCCACTAAGAGACTTCAACCTTAAAGGAGACTGTCTATATATATATAAGCATCTCATGTCATCATCACTTGCATCTACAAGTAAGTCCTCGTACAAAAGGCATATAGTTCATCACCAGCGATGGACTGGTAGGATCTGTCAGATCTTATGATCTTCTAGAATAGTGTTTGAGAATCCAGGGCTGTATCCTTGCCACAAGGCACTGTTTTCTCCAAATATGAATTATAAAATTTGGAGGAAAAAAAAAGGACAAATGACTACATGAGGATCTAAATCATTATATTCAATCACTCCAATTGTTTCCATACTGTTCCCTAATTCAAGCTACAGGATTTTAGTTAACTAAAAATTATGTTTTGATTTCTAATACAGATTTACGTAATTACAATATGCTCAAGCTTGAATATAAAACATCAAATTATATCATTACTTAACTTAATACTAGATTAGATAACACTGGCCTGCTCCTCTCTAGCAGCAGACTTTCTCTAGTGCATTATTTACAAGCATTTTCACATAAGAAACTGTTGAGTGTTCATTGATTTGATGTGTTGTTGTTTACCTGATGTTTAAGAGGAGATTCTATTCTTCTGAATTCAGAAGGCTGATTCTCTAACTGATAAACTATCAATCCTCTCTCAGCAGTAGCTACAGCTGCCATGGGGTAGACCTAAAGCCAGAGACAAGGAAAAGATGAAAATATATAGTCAATATTAGGATCTGAATGTACTCTCTTAAAAGCTATCTCCTTCCAAATGTGCTTTTCATGGCCAATTATTAGAAACCATGTAATTCAGTTCAAAAATTACAATCTGGACATTATGATTATGTTAAGTGAGAATTTAACTATTCCATATCATTAATATAATCTGAAGGGTAAAACATTTGGGAGAAATTCTTGTGACTTTATTATCATCCACAGAGGCTCTACTTCATCATGATGTATCCTTCAAATTTATTATTAAATATCATGTCTTACATATCATTTAAATAAATTAGAAGTTTAGCATGAAATGGCTCACCACATCAGCACAGTAACATCTTTCAGGCAGTTGCAATGTCATCATAGGACTTGGTGACCGAGTGTCCCAAAACTAGATAAAGCAAACAATGAGCCTTTGGTTAATCAAAACTGATATAAATCTTGCTATATCTATTAAGCCGCATGGATACTATCTTTCCAGTGTGCTATACCTTTAAAGTTTTATCCCAGCTTCCTGTCATCACGCAGCTATAGTTTGGCGCTTTGATCCAATGCACAGTTTTCACAGGAGCATCATGCTTTTTATAAAAAAACAAAACAATGATTAGAAAAATAAAACTGATAATGAGTGCTACATATTTTTAGGATTCAATGAAAAACATTTTCAATTGAATATTTAGGTTAACATAAAGAACAATGAGCTTATACATTCAGTTTTTAGCAACCTTCTTTACATCATCCACCTGCCATGATAATTTTCATGAAAATATTCAAAAGTATTTAAAGCTGGAAAAAGGATCAGCTAGTCTAATGCCTTCTTTCTACAGATGGGGAAGCTTAGGCCTGGAGAAAATAGTAGTAAAGGTTAGAATTAAGATCTAAATCCAAGCCTCATATTCAAAACCAATGTACACTATGCTGCCACAATGATGATCTCAAGGTTCTGTCACTGTATCTTTTCTCATCTCTCTATATTATTTTCCTTAGTGATTTCCATCCATTCTGATGGTTTTCATCCCAAACTCCTAAAACTATATAACTACACTGACTTACTCCAGAGCTGTAGTATCACACTTGACTATCTGCTGGGCATCTTCACTTGAACATTTCAACAGAAACATAAACTCATCATCAGTCTTCCTTCCTACCCTTTCAAATTCTGTATAATGGCACCAGTGCTTTCCTAGTCACTCTGGTTCAATATCTCTGAGTAATTTTTGATTCTTGTCATCCTATCCAGGCCAGCTCTCATAGTCATTATCTGGGGAGGAGACTCATGAAAAAAGGGCCAGCCACCCCCACCAACTATTAACCAATTACCACTCACAAGGCAAAGATTCCAGACTAGTTGAATGAAGCAGAAGGGTAATCTGAAGGGGACCCCTACAGGCACCAAGGCAAACCACTACCATCCCCATCTCTCATCAGACCCCTAAGCCCGAGAGTTTTTGGAAAAGCAGCAACCTTTATGGAATGCAGCCTAGTAACAACTCTTAAAGGAAGCAAATACGCATCTATAGAAGAACTAGAAAAGAAAGTTTTTATTATCAAAGTCCTTGGCGCTGTTGGCATCAGAAAAGGATATCATTTCATTAGTAGAATGGTATTAATGACGAGGGCATACAACCTACAGACCATGGGATTTTTCCATCTGACTTACAGCTGAAACCTTCCATATAAAATTCCTAATAATGGGGTCTTTTACTCTCCTTTGTTTCCCCAGCACTTAGTACAGTACTTTGCACATAGTAAATGCTTAATAAATACTACATTCATTAAATTTATTGAGTTAGTCATTCTATTCTTAACATTCAAACAGCTGTCAAGTCCTATTGACAGCTCTCTCAAATATACTCTCCTTTACATAATCAATTGAAACTTCCCTAGGACAGGCCCTCATCTCTTTTAAGCTCAAACTATATATAGCCTTAAGTCTATCCTCTATCCAATGAACCCTTTAGACAGGCAAGGAATCTTCCTAATACTCCATTATTATCACATTATTCCGCTCCTGAAAAACTATCACTAGCTTTAGACTGCAAAATGAAAAATAAACTCAAGATCCTGAATCAAGGTCCTCCACAATTGGGTCCAATCTATTTTTTTGGCATATCGTACTGTTCTCCTTCATGAGCTCTGTGTTCCAGCCAAACTAGAACCTCTACATTCTCAGGCATCTTCTGATTCAGTGCCTTTGCTTGTGTCATTATTACACTGAAAAGGACAGCTGAGCTTCTGGAGCAAGGAGGTTAAAACTTGCTGCCAATAATTCTAAGAAATGCATGTTGTTCCTCAATTTTGTTCAAGTCAACAAACCATTTTTAAGGGGAAGGGAATGTGCTAGGTGCCAGATACCAAGACAAAAAACTGAATAGTTTCTACTACTATGAAGTTTATAGTTTCCTTTTCTGAGACTTTCTATAGGCAGCTTATACAAGTAGGAAAAGCCTAGGCCTCTGGACTGGTGTTTCCAAAACTGTAGTTATAAATTGAATTGTGTTAACAGGAAAGAAAGCTTGGTTATTTGGGGCAAACATTCAATTCCCCTCATAATAAATGTGAAGTGTGACAAAAAACAATTAAAAATGTTTTGAATAGCCTCAATTGTTTTCTCTGTACCAAATCTCTTCCTTTTTCAATCCATTTTCCATAGAGTTGCCAAAATGATTTTCCTAAAGTGCAGGCCTGATCATGCTACAGCTCTTACTCAAAAAATTCCAGTAGCTCCCCTATTAGCTCTGGAGTTAAACACTTGGCATTTACCTGGCATGTAAATGTAACCATACTTATAAATAGTTTAGTATTTAAGACTCTTTACAATGAAGCCTCTATCTATCTTACCTATTATCCCTCCCCAAATATTCTACAGTCCAGTGACTATTTGCTCTTCTCCTCACAAGGCTCCACCTCTCATCTCTGAATTTTTGTAATGGCAATCCCCCAATCCTAAAATGCTTGCTTCCCTCCCCTCCATCTCAGAATCCTCTATTTCCTTCAAGACTCAGCTCAAATGTCATCTTTGCCAAGAGGTCTTTCCTGGTCTTCCATAGCTCCTAGTACCTTCCCCTCTAAAGTTATCTTGAATTTAGTCTCTATTATCTTGTATAAATTCATTTAAGTATATGTTGTTTCTTCCATTAGAATGTAAAGGTCTTTAAAGTTGGGACAGTTTTCACTTTTTTTTGGTATTATTAGGGTTAAGTATAGTGTTTGACAAAAGGAAAGACTTAATAAATGCTTGCTGATTGACTGTGAACAGAATTGTCACTGATGATGTGTGTGTACACACACACATACACACACACACACACACACACAAGTAGTGTAGATAAAAGACATACATGACCTGAAAAGGAGATAGACTGGCTATGTCGTGAGTGTGAAGGTCAATAGTTAATCATGAGAAATTAACAGATACATAGGAAAGCCTTCTATTATATTGGTAGCTCCTCTACAGAAGATTTATAAAAGAACATGGATGGGGATTACAAAAGTTAACAAGGATCAGAGATTTAGATCTAGCTAAGGCCTTAAAAGTCAATCTAATCTAACCCTCTTGTTTTACAGATAAGGCTTAGTGCTAAGAAAAGAAAAATGACTTGCCCCAAATCACACAGCTATAATAAGCAGAATCAAGATTTGAATCTACATACTCTAAATCCACCATTCAGACTACTTCTTGAGGTATGGATAGATAGACTTGTCTATACAGAAGAAGAAGCAATGCCAATAAAATTATGGCTATATCCAAGTGTTTCTGAGCTGTACTGAATATTGAGAGCTAGCTAGCTTAGTAGTGTTTTCAGAGGAAAAAAAGAAGACAGTCTGATAACAATTTCATACATTTTCCAAGATGATAAGGATATGAGACAAAAATACTTTCTCTAAGTTATAAATAGTACTTTGATTATAAAGCAGTTTAAAAGCAATGCATTATTTTAAAAGATTACTTTATTGGGGGTAGCTGGGTAGCACAGTAGATTGAGAGCCAGGCCTAGAGACAGGAGGTCCTAGGTTCAAATCTGGCCTCAGACTCTTCCCAGCTGTGTAACCCTGGGCAAGTCCCTTGATCCCCATTGCCTAGCCCTTACCATTCTTCTGCCTTGGAGCAAATACACAGTACTGACTCCAAGATGGAAGGTAAGGGATAAAAAAAAAAGATTACTCGATTACAAAAATGGATAATATAGAAATAGGTTTCGAGTGCTAATATATGTATAACCCAGTGGAATTGCTGGAGGGAGGGAAGAAGGGAGACAACAAAAATCATGTAACCATGAGGAAAAAACATTTTAAAATTAAATTAAATTTAAAAAATAAAAGCAATACCTTACATACAATTAAAACTTCCTTATAAAGCCTACTTATCTACAATTAATATTCTGTTATTACATATATATTATCACACAGAGGACAAGATCTGAAGTATAGCAATTTATGGTAAATACAGCAAGGAAGATTTTGATCTTGTGTACTATAACAGGTGTCTATTATATTTAAAAGCACAAGGCTAAACAGTATAAGCCAAACAGCATCCCAATGAAAATGTAAACTACAAAGTATTATGATGATGTGCCACTTGACAGAGCTTTACATTTAAAAAAATTCAACTTTATTTTATTTTCAGGTGTGCATTCTCTCCTGCCCTCCTCCTTTCCCTCTTTCCCTATTCCACACCAAAGCAAGAAAACCAAAACCTTATACAAACACAGTTATGCAAAACAAATTCCTGCATGGGCCATGTCTTGTCCCATTCCACTACTGCTGCAATCCAAAAAAGTTTCAGTTTCCACTCTGAATCTATCAGCTTAAAAGAGCTTTTATTACAAAGAAATAAAACTACTTATGGATATTTTCCCCCCTTTTACTCTAAGCAGAAACTAAGTTTATATTACCTGTGCAATCTGTATAGCTTGGTTACTGTTGAGGTCCCACATTTTAGCAGTTTTATCACAGGATGCTGTAAAGACTTTACTCCCATCCTAAAAAAGGAAAAGATAAGGAAGCTATCATTCTTGTTACAACAAAACAAAAACAACTAAGTTAACAATTAATTTTCCTAAAAAAAAAAATCCAAATTGATTAAATAACTTCAGAATTGAAGTACTAAAATTACACAACTGTAGAATCATAGGAACAAAGGCATAGAACTGGAAAGGCCCATAGAGAACATTTAACCCTCATATATTAAAGATGAGGAAACTGAAACCAACTTAGAAGTTAAAAGTCTTGTTCTTCAAGGTCATACAAATAATAAAGAAGCAGGAAATTCAAACCCAGGTCTTCTGAATCCAAAATTAGACTCCAATTTATCATGCTTTATTCAATTTAATTATCACTACCTATTTTCTTTTTGCCTTCTATAACCCTAGTTTTAAAGTTCCCAGGATATGTACGAAAATCTCATTAAAATGGAATAAAGTCCTACTTGAACTATAAAGTACATGTAAATACTAAATGTTAGTTCAGCAAATCATTTTCAGCACTATAGATAAATTGTGTTAAATTTTTTGTATAAACTGGGTCAAAAATACATGAAGAGCCATACCTTTTTAAAGGGATTACAGAAATTTACCATCATATCTCCCTCTTTTTTGTCCCATGTCTCTAATACTCCATTTGTGAAACTTTAACAATATGTTCCCTTCCATATTTATAAAGTTACAAAGTTAATTCTTTTTATGTCCACAGAGATATTACAGGAAAAAAATGTAATCTTTCAAAATATTCTCTGAGCATTCATTACTTCTGGTTGCTTAGCTCTAAATGCAGCCATTCTTAATTTTGTTTTTGTTGTCAACATCCCTGAGAATGAGATAGTGGGTCCTTCATAGCCATTCCTTTAAGTCTACCATTTTTAAGGTAAAGGAGAGTTTCTGTACTTTGGAGGATCAAAGACATGAGGTTCAGCAAGAGAAAGAGTGAGAACTATTTAGAAAGGTAGTGGGAAAGGTAGGTCAACTGTTATGAGGAACAGAAAAAGAGTAAAGAACATAGCAGTGTGAGGACATAAGCAATATAGAGTTTATCTCAGGGAGGAGAAAGATGCTTACTGCCTTTAATGCTTCTACTGTAACTACTATTTTTTTTTATCATCACTGCAGAATAACTAGTCCCAATCTTCATACCAATTATCACTAAAAATTATCACAAAAAGAGACAACAAGAGAACAAATATAGGTTTGGTCTATGCCACAAAAGTAAATTCATTACAGCAACAAAGCCATGCTTCATATTTCTTCTTCTGTAGCTTCTACCTTCTAGCTGACAAGTGTGATGCAGGATGATTTAGGAGAACAAAGGTTCTTGTCAATTTTACTGGTAAAACGAGAGGGTCAGACTAGCTGGTATTTGAAGTCTCTTCCAGTTCTACATCTATAATTTTATGATTTCTACTATCTTTTAAGGCAGGGGTCCCCAAACTAGTTCACTGTCTCTCAGACCGCTGGACAGGTGGAGTATAAAAATCTAACCCTAACCCTAACCCTTAATTCGTCTCTCAGACTGTTGGAGGGCTGGACTATAAAAACCTAACCCTAATCCTAACTGGGCAGCAGTATACACAGTGCGGAATCCCCCTCCCCCACATCACTGCTCACCATGCTGACGTCTTCCATTGTGCAGTCACATAATCCTTTGCACGGCACCTTGGTCTAAGGTGCTGCACAAAGGACTATGTCACCGGAAGTAGTACTGCACATGAGAGCCACCGTGCTTTGCAGTGCCGCCCACATACAGTGCTCCTCTCACTGACTACTAATGAAAGAAGTGTGTGGGGGCAGGATACATGGCTTCAGGGGACAGCATGTGGCCCGCAGGCCGTAGTTTGGGGACCCTTGTCTTAAGGGATCCTATCCAAGGACCTAATGGCCAAATTACTTGGTCATTCAGATAACACTTATATATAATGTACTAGATCAAATCACTACAGGATTTAAATGAGTTGCATCTGAAATAAATGAAATTCATCAACTTCTAAGATTTATAAGATTATATTGCCCTATATGTCATTTAGATATTCTTATATATTCCAACCAACAATTCTGTTCCTTTTCTCTTCAGCCAATTAAAAAATTTAGGTCTTATGTATTTATGTTAGTTTCCTATATACTGTGGATATCAGACCCTTATTATCAGATGTACCTGATACAAAAACTGTTTCCTAATTGATTGCTTCCTTCACCATCAAAGTTGTGTTCATTTTGTCTGTGTAAACCCTTTTTAATTTCACATAATCAAAATGATCTATTTGATCTCTCCTGCTTGCCTATCTCTTTCCCTTGTCTAGCTAAGAATGTTCTTCCAATATAACTATAAGTGACTGATCAGGTTTTCTTAGTGGTAATCTTTAATATTCAAGCTGCTTTTCTATTTTGAGAACACCAAAGTATATAGTTTATGATACTGATCTAAACCAAATTTCAGCATAACTGTTCCTGTTTTCTCAGAAGTTTCCATCTAAAAAGTAATTCTTCCTGAAGTAATTTGTGTTCTTAGGTCCACTGAACACCAGGAAGCATTAAAATTCTTACCACTTCTTCTCTGCTAAATAAAATAAATTAGAAACATTTTAAAGTTCTATCTAATTAGCTCTTTTTACCCTCAAATCATTCACTGTATAAACTGCTTAGTCTAACTTTCATGGTTCTATAGCCTTTCACATAGCTGCTTCACAACTACTTCCATATTAAAATATATCAGTCATACTATAGCCAAACCAAAGTATTTTTTGTCCCTTGCATAGGTCCAGTACTCTTAGTTCTCAATTAAGCTTTTACCTTTTAATATTCCACTCATCTCTTAAGATTCAGCTAATATAACATGTAATTTAGGAAGTCTCCTGTGATTTTAAATAAAAAAATTATCTTTCCTTGCACTGACTTCAGGTATCATTTTGTACTTAATTTTCTTAGTCTACTGTATGACATTTTGCTTAAGAGGCAGTCTGGGATTCTTTCTTCACATAATGACTTTGTGGTTCTGGGCAAGTCACAATTCTCTAACACTGTAACACTGCAGAGTAATTGCTAATGTGCATTACTGAAGGGATTTTTCTCACCAGGAATTCCCTCTCTCAATGAAATTAGAAGTCAAGCCCCACCCCAAAAAGTTCTACTTTGCACAATAGTCATATAAGATTGTGTATCCTTGCTAGATTATAAAGCTTCACAAGGCAGAAACCATGTCTTAATTTCCTTTCTATTTCTCACAATACTTAAGAAAAAAACATGTTCATATTTAATGTGCTTAGAAAATGGTTGCAGGGATAAAGTGAGTTGTTTACATATAAGACCAATAAATGACATTTCAGGAGATCTCTTTTATTTTCAGTGTTCATTTATAGTACTTGTTCTTACAACAACCATATGACAATGGGTAGAGTAGGTATCTTATTTCCCATTTTATCTATAGGTAAAGACAGAGGAATTGTAACTCACAAAAAATTATATTATTTATTAATGCTCTATTTTGGATTATCACCCAGATTATCTAAATTTTGTCCCATATGAATCATATTTATATTTTAAAATATAAAAGCAGAATTTTCATTCTTACATTTAAAAAAAGAGCATGAAGGCATGGTTTACTAAATTATGATTATTTCTCCTGAGAAACTGGGCTCACTTAAAAAAATTCAATTGACATTGAATTGACCCAGAAATTGAAAATAGGATTTCATCAAAAATAAATAAAATAATGGCATTTTAAACAATTGTTACTTTAGGAGAAAAATGTGTTCTGAGCAGTGTAAATTTTAAAAGAAAAAAATTTACTCATATCTTTAGGTAGAAAAGCTTGTATACTATCTGGAATTTTTTTTTTTACATAAAGTACATCTTTCACTTTATGAGATATATATTATTTAGGAAAAGTGCTTTGCATCCTAGAGCAAGGAAGTATCAATAACAAACTATCAAACCAGAAAAGTTCAAGTGGCATAATAAAACACCAAACATACTGAGAAACAAAGAATTCCTTGGATGTACATATAATGAGGGGAGGAGAAAATCATTCAATGTTTACCCATTTCTAGTCATTAATGGTTATGGATAACAATATACTTCAATTGTAAGGAAAAAAAAATAAACATACATCACTCCAACAGACATCAAGCACGGGCCCTGTATGCATCTGCTGAGCTTTTGGAATAGTCTGTCCATTATCTTGAACTTCCCAACATCGAACCTGTATTAATAAGAATAATTAATATTACCAGAGCAATTCACATTTCATTAAATTATGTTTGATAATGAATAGGACAGTAGCATTACTTCCCCCTACCAAAAAGAAGAGACCATTACCCCTTTTACAAAAATGATTATCAATGACTATGGTCCTTATGTCTATTTTATCATCTTTATAAAAGTCATTATGGAAATGATCTGCATATTTAAGTTTAATCCCAAAGAAGAGATAACAAAATGTACTTTCTTCCCCTCTTTGCAGAAGTGATGGACTATGGATATAGAATATTGCATATCCTACTATATATACTATATTAGTACATTGACACACACTACATTGACTTTACTTAATTATTTTCTAAATTTTTCTTTTTTATCCTTTTTATAGGGAATGGTTCTCTGGGTGGAGAAGAAAGGAGGGTTGTTTGGAAAAGGTGATATAAAACAAACAAAACACTTTAATAATTAAAAAAAAAAAGAATTGACCTGCAAATGTATTGATGATATTCTTGAAAAATAAAAAGGGAACAGACATGCTTTCATAAATGATTTTCTATAGTAGACTACATTTCCATAGTCACACAACTGACTAGAAGATGGAGAGGATACACTATCCTGCTTTGGTTTTATTGTTGATTACCAAAAAAAAAAGCAGTTGACCACATAAAACAGAACAACTCCCAAAGCCTCTCTACTTGTAAGGTGTCCCTAATGCATACAAGACTTTTGGGGGCATTAGAGAGAATTACCTTTGTTCAATGATTCTTTGATTATTAATAGCAAACAAGGCAGAACACAGTCATATGCATGCTTGCTCACCAAAAGGTCACAGAGGATGTTCTATACAGAATCCAAATAGAAGGGGGATTTTCCATAGATGGTATGATCTTCCAGATGCTATTTGTGGATGACAGTGTTGACTGCATCAAGTTCCAGAATACTATAGTCTCCTCAATGAGATCCATTATCACTCAAGAGAGACAGGCCTAACAATCCACACAGGAAAAGCCAAAATGATAAAGAATGCCTACTGTCCAGACTATGACATTTAGTTGGATGGGCAAACCAATGAGTTAATCTATTAGTGCACATATCTGGGACAGGAATTAGAGATGGGCATTTAGTTATGCCTAGAACTGTGTAAGAGAGTGGGATGGATTGCATTTGGGAGATTGCACACTGCTTATTATTACTAGTATTATTATTCCAAGTGGATAGTTGTTTAGTGATGCTAACACAGCTGCAAGTCATCAAACATCAGAATCTCTAAGGAGTTAAAATTAGTTGTAAGTAAGCTAAACAGCAAATGGCAATGGTTAAGGGTAAGTTGGCTTACATATTATCAATGACTGACAAAGGCACTGGTATATAAGATCTCATTCAGGAAATATTTACTGAAAAAAAGGAGGCAGGATGTTCAAAAAGCAAGAATAATGGCTGGTTCCTATAGAATGTTAAAAGTCTTAAGTTAAGGTGCTCTAGGCAGTTGGGTAGATCTTTGGTGGGAGATTTATAGGAGGACAAGGAAAAGAATTGCATACAATCAGAAGGCATCAGTAGGTTGCAATTTGTACTCTGTGAGGCATCAAGTATCTACATCAAAGAAGATCATGAATTCACTGAAGCATTTAAGTATTAACAGTTCATAATTTAGTTATACCTGGACTGACAGAACAAACTTAAAGATGCAAATTTTAAAACAGAAGAGGTTAAGAGAAGAAGGGCTTATATAATAAGTACATATGGTTTATATATAGAGAAGACAAATTTAATATTTTTCTAATCTGAAGCACACAAATGTTTTGTGTCCCTTCTACTATATACCCTTTGAAATACTTTAATTTCTGGAAAACAAAGCATGTCATCATTTATCCAAAGGAAGAAGGAGAATCTGGTCACATTGACAAATTTTACACTACCTCTCAGAATTCTTTGTACCCTGATTAAGTACAACAAATGTGTTCATCATGTCACGGATATATTTGGAATTGAAAAAAAAATCTTAACAACAGATGGATGGAAACTATCCACTTCAAAGAGTTCAAAACTGGCTATTTGGGTCTCCGTGTAGTTATCTGATAGTTTCAGTCTCAAACAAAGGAATGATTAATGACCTGATTTAGGAATGCACATCCATATAATATATATATACAATATACATTCAATATCAAAATGGTTTAAAGGATCTATCTATGAGGTTGCACAATTATATTTTATTCTGCTAATAAGCAAAACCAAAACAGGTATTCTCTTACTATGTGAAGGTTTATAGATTTAAAATTAGTCAAAGATTCTGCATAAAGATTTCTTTCTTTTCTCATCAAGTATTATTTTATTAGCTATAGCATAAATACCATAGTTAACATGCCC
The DNA here is from genome assembly GCF_027887165.1 of Monodelphis domestica. Lineage (NCBI taxonomy): Eukaryota > Metazoa > Chordata > Mammalia > Didelphimorphia > Didelphidae > Monodelphis > Monodelphis domestica. The sequence continues at coordinate 494,352,947 of NC_077227.1, forward strand.
AAATCAAAACACAACAGTCAATTATAATGATCCAGATAAAAAGAAGTCATTTAAATAACTTGTATCCAGATAATACTTACATCATTGGCCCAGGATCCTGCAATAAGAAAGTTCCCTGGTAATGTAGGTGGGCTAAAAGAAAGACATCCAATACTGTCATCAGGAGAAGATGTAACTTCAATATCCTGCAAAGATAATTTATGAATATTATGTTAAAGTTAACTTTAAGCACCAATTGCCATATGAGGCCTTTCTTGGTCTCCAAGTTGATAGTATCTCTCTCTCTTTCAAAATTTTTTTGCATTTATTTTGTTATTATTTTGTAGAAACTTGCATGTGCATGTTTAATCAAATATGAAATAAATTTCTGAGGTCAGAAACTTTTCTTTTTGTAACCCAAGCACCTTGTTCTATTATTCAGTTGTTTCAGTCAAGTCCAACTCTTCATGATCCCACTTGGGATTTTCTTGGCAGATACTACAGTGGTTTGTTATTTCCTTCTCCAACTCATTTTATACATGAGGATGCTGAGACAAACAGGGTTAAGTGATTTGCCCAGATTCATAGCCAGTAAGTTGTCTGAGGCTAGACTGGAACTCAGGAAAATTTGTCTTCCTAACTCTGGGCCATGTCCTCTATTCACTGTACCACCTAGCTGCCCCTACATTGCACACAAAAAGTGTTTATTAATTTTGTCAGTATAACTGAGTACTTACCTTGTGTCCCTAAACTTTAGGGATCCTCTGGCTGAAATACTGCGCAAGTGCTAATTTCATTTCTTCTATAAGGGATATAACAATGTTCCTTTGTTTAAGTACTAGCAAATACATTGTATATGATAGTAAAATTATTAAACAGTCCCTGTAACCCAAATTCCTATTTTCTTCAATGTGAATGCCAGTTAAAGAAAAAGATTATGTTCATTACCTTCATAGGATTGTGATTATCTGTTGCTGTACTACCAAACATGCTTGTCCCACCAGTTCCAAAACCCGAGGTTGTTCCAAATAGGCTCATTTTGGTCCTTAAAAAAAAAGGGGGGGGGGGGGAGTATTAATGACAGACTTTTTTTTAGTAATAAGTAACTCTGAGAGGCAAATGGAAGTAGTGAAATCATGTAGCATTTTATATTGTTTTATCATGCTCTATTCTATATTATGGTCATTTGCACCTGTGCTATAACCTCCTACTAGGGAACAGCAGGAATCCTTTCCTATCATTCCATCCCTGGGCATGACTGGCACTTACATTTAACAAAGAAAATAGTCTACCTCAGAGAGCAGAATTTTTTCATAACAATAGAATAAAAGATTGTTCAATTTAATTTAACTTTAAGGTTCTTAAATCTATAATTTAAAATAACAATCAATCGTCAAAAAATGAAACAAAACAACGAGGAAAATTTTATTCAAATCCTCTAGCCTTTAATAAGGCAAATACAAAAGAATAAAGACAGAATAAACAAGTAATTTTTTCTTTGTGTCCCAAAGAACGTCGAAAAATTCTACCACCTTGAACTCTATTTGCCTCCACACCCCCAAAAAAAAGAAAAAGAAGAAAGAAAAGGATACATACACATATACCTGCAATTAGTGTGGATATGCACTTCTGGTATTGATGATTTCATTCCAAATCAACTCATATTCATATTGTGACACATACTAATATAATTCATTTTTAAAAAATTGTTCTTCAGTTGTGCCTGAGTTGTTTTGACCCCATTTAGTGTTTTCTTGGTAAAGAAAGTTGTTGGCCATTTCCTTCTCCAGCAAACAGTGGCAAACAAGGTTAAGTGACTTGTCTAGGATCACACAGTAAGTATCTGAGATCAAATTTGAACTCATGTCTTTTTTATTTCAGATTCTCCAGTGTGATGTCTAAGTGACCAGTTAAAAAAGCTACTATGATATCCTATTACATTTATATACCCTTATTCAGTCATTCTCAATCTGTTGGGACCACATGTTTTATGTTTTTTGTTATTAAAGAAAAGCTAAGTTTTATACAAATGAGCTACCTCTCTTTTGATGATCTTTAAGAGCTTCTTTGAAACAGAATTTCTAGATCAAGAGGTACGATTAGTTGTATGACTCAATACACAGTGCCACGTGAAAAAGGATAATATTAGTTGCTCAATCTTAATTGCTAGGTAGGCCAGTCCAACATAATAAAAAAAATGACATATATTAATTTACTTAATCAGTGTCATACTTTTAAAGTATCGCTATTTTGCATATTAGTGCATTATTTTATATTGTTAGTAAAAAATAAAAAATCATCTAAACAAAAATTCAAGAATCTCAAGGGAAATAATAAAAGAACTGATGACCAACAAGGGATAGCAGACTAAAACACACATTTTTGACTGCATAACTTGAAATGTTTTATATAAACAAAGCCAAATACAAACTAAAATTAGAAATATAACAGATAGTTGAGAAAAAAAATCTTGGCAGCAAGTTTCTCCAGTAAGGAAAGATCCTATTTCTAAGATAAGGAACTGATTGAAAATCATAAGTATAAGAGCCATACTCTAGTTCATAAATCATCAAAACATGTATAAATGGAGATTTGAACCCTAGACTTCATTCCTCAGAAGTCCTTGGTATTTCCCAGAATTCCCTATAATCTCTCCTGTGTCTCCACGTTGGCAAGATCACGATTGGTATTTAACTGGCAGTAACACCTACCACGTTCTCTTCCTTTGAAATGATGCAGCAAGTATAGTGGTAAGCTAAGTGTGGGGATTTTAAATGGGCTAATTAGCCACGGGCACGTGGTTTTTATTTTGTATCCTCTTTATTCCTTGATTTCCAATGATCCTTAATAAACCTCATAAAATATAATATTTTTATTATTAGAGATATAAATTTAATTTTTACAAACATATGAATAAGCAGTATTCTAAGGAAGAAATCCAATCAATGGATTTGACATAGAAAAATGTCCAAATCTCTTCTAATGAAAGAAATAAAAATTAAAGCAACTCTGAGGTTCTACTCCACAGCCTTAAAATTGGCAAAACTGACAAAAAAAGAAAAATGACAAAATGTTGGTGGACATGCCGGAAAATGGGCAATGCACTGTTGGAGCTATGAATAAATCCAACCATTGTGTAATTTGGAACTATGCTCAAAAAAAGTGATTAAACTAGGCATATTTTTTGACCTGGACATATCCCATTGAAGTATAGCTCAAAGAAATCAAGGAAAAAGCTCCATATGTACAAAAATCATATCTTTTTATGTGGCAGCAAAGAATTATAAACTAAAAAGGTGTCAATCAATTAGGGAATGGTATGTGACTATAATGGAATACTATTATGCTATAAGAAATGATGAAGCTGATGGTTTCAAGGAAAAGTAGGAAGACATTTTGATCTAAAGCAGAATGTAGTGAGCAGAACCAGAACAATTTATACAATAACTCTGTGAAGACAAATGACTTTGAAAGAGAAACAAATTTTAAGAAATCTGATCAACACAATGACCAACCATAATCAGAGAAACCATGATGAATCATGCTACCCATCTCCTGACAGAGATGCTATGGATTCTGCGTGCAGATTGTAGCATATATTTTTTTTGTCATGGTCAACACAGGAATTTGTTTTGACTATGTTATAAGAATTTTGTTTCCTTTTTTTTAATAGTGGTGGGGGATGGGTAAGAAAAGACAGATTTTTGCTAACCGAAAAAAAGTAATTATAAGAATATAGAATTATATTAATAATTATGAGAATAAGAAATGCCTGCACCTACCTGTCATCAAGGCATGTTAATCATCTTCTGGCAGTAAACAGAAGAATAAAGTAAACCACTAATCCAGGTACCATTTCAAACTTTAGAGATAAACTTTTAAAAAGTGCTTTCTTTTGTTTGTCTACCAAGAATTTTGGATTAACAATGATTTTTTTTCAGTGGGAGTGGGGAAATTGTTTGATACTATATTTCCAACAGAAATTTTGTGAGGATAAAGCTGGTTATTCTCTTATAACACTACTCAATTCTCTTCTCAAATCTATCACTACTGGGTATCCTCTACTGTAGTCTCTATAAGAACAACTGAATAACATACTAAATACTTCAATCAAATAGATAATGTTTTCCAAAAAAGGACTGAATATATGTAAAAGATTATGAGTTCCTTGGTTTGATATCTTCCTAAAGGATAAAAGATTAAAAGGATTAGAAATGTCCATAAGCAAAAATTTTTGATGGTTAACAATAAGCAACCTTTTGCTTTCAAAGGGTAAAGGATATGTCCTGAATATCCTTCATGGTCCTTTAGCCTTATGAGGGGAGTTCCATATAGAGGACAATGGACAAGGAATCAGAAAACCTAGGTCTCTTGAAATAAAGGATATCATAAACAATTTAAGGGAATACCGAATAGTTTACCTGTCATATTGATGGAAAAGGGAAGAATTTATGATAAAATAAGACAGAACATTACAAGAAATAAAATGGATAATTTTGATTACATTAAATTAAAAAAGGTTTGTACAAACAAAACCAATGCTACCAAGAGGGAAACAACAGGGAAAAATTTCATAACAAGTATTTCTGACAAAGGCCTCTCTTCTCAAACAGAGAGAGAACTGAGGCAAATTATAAGAATACAAGCCATTTCCCAATTGATAAATGGTCAAAGAATATGAATGGGTAGTTCTCAAATAAAGAAAGCAAAAACATCTATAGCCATGAAATATGTTTCAAATCACAACTGGGTTAGAGAAATGCACATTAAAACAATTGAGATACCACTTCACTCCTATTATTAGATAATATGACAAAAAAGGGGAAATGATAAATGCTGGAAGGGATGTGGGAAAACTGTAACACTAATACATTGTTGGTGGAGCTGTAAACTGATAAAACCATTCTGGAGAGCAATTTGGAACCACTTCCAAAGGGTTGTAAAACTATGCACACCCTTTGATTCATCAATGCCACTACTAGATCTATTCTGAAGTGATCATGGATAAAGAAAAAGAACCTATGTGTACAGAAATATTTATAGCAGCTCTTTTTGTGGTGACAAAAAATTGGAAAGTGAAGGGATGTCCAATTGGAGAATGGCTGAAACAAGTAAGTTGTGATAGATCGTTGTACTTTCTGGATACTACTGTGCCACAAGAAATGACAAACAAGATGATTTCAAAAAATCTTGGAAAGATGTGTATGAACTGATACAAAGTGGACAGAACCAGGAGAACATTGTATATAATTGAAGAAATATTGAACTACAATCAACTATTTATTATTATTATTATTATTATTATTATTATTATTATTATTATAAGCAATCAAGAATCCAAGAGACTCATGATGAGGTCAAACGGTATAATTTCTTGCCTTATTTCTTCATTAATTTTTTCTAACAGGTTTGACCTATGTCTTTTTTCATGATATGAGGAATATGAAGATTTATACTGCATGACAACACTGGAATAACCCATATCAGATTGTTCATCTGGGGAATAGGGAGGAAAGAATGGAAGGGAGAGAACCTGGATTACAAAAGATCAGAAAGTAATTGTTAAAAATCGTTTCTATATGTAACGAGAAAAATAAACAGAACAGAAAGTGAAAAAATAATTAGTCATAAGATAATAAGATATACAAAGACACAAGAAAACCTAGGTTATGACTCTGCAGCATTCACTAGTGGTAGCATGCCTCAATTTGCTCTGTAAAAAGAGGGAGGTACAATATTCCCTTTATTAGGACGTTTATTTTATATACATTAAAAGGCATTTATATGCTCAAAAATATTCATTGGATAGGGATAGCACCAATCTTGCATTAGTAACTGCCTATTGGACATTTTAAATTAGATGTCTCAGACATGCCAAATTCAACTTGTCCAAAACAGAACTCACTATCTTTCCCTGCAAACCCATCCTTCTCTCAAAATTTTTTTATTTCTATTGAAGGAATCACCATTCTTCCAGACTTCAGGTTCCTAATCTTGACATTACCTTCCAGTTTCTCACTTCCAATCTCCTCACTGCACATATCAATGCCAAATCTTGCTGTTTCTACCTCCATATATTTTTTGAATCTATAACCATCTGTCTCTATTCACATAATTATCATTCTAGTTCAGGCCATTTTCACTTCTCCCCGGATTACCACAACAGCTTACAAATGGGTCTTTCTGTCTTGAGTTTTCCCGTCAGGATTCCATGCTCCATCTTGTTACCAAAGTGATTTTCTTTAAGCACAGGTATGAACCATGTTATTTCCCTATTCAATGAACTCCAATGTCTTCTAAATGACCAAAATAAAAACTAAATTCCATTTTGCTTCAGAACCCCTTCATAATCTGGCCCCAACTTGTTTCTCTGGACTCTTTGTACATTATGCTCCCTCCCACTCTTGGATCCAACCAAATTGGCCTTCATTCTGTTCCTTATAGGCAATAGTCCTGTCTTTAGACCTTTTCACTAACCAACCGTATCGAGAATATATGTTCTTATCTCTGTCATGTAGAATCCTCTCTTCCATCAAGACTGAGCTCAAGAACCATCTTCTAGTGGCAGCTAGGTGGCTCATTGGATAGAAAGCCTGGAGAAAGGAGATTCTGGGTTCAAACCTGGCCTCAGACACTTCTTAGCTGTGTGACCCTAGGCACATCACTTGATCTCAATTGCCTAGCTCTTAGGCTTAGTATTGATTCTAAAATGGAGAGTATCCCAAAGAGATTTAAAAAAAAAAAAGGAGAATTCTTTCATTCAAAAATATTTGTAGCAGCTTTTTTGTGGTGGCAAAGAATTGGAAATTGAGAAGATGTTCATCAACTGGGGAATGGTTGAACAAATTGTGTATATGATGGTGAGGGAATATATGCTGTAAGAAATGATAAACAGGATCATTTCAGAAAGAGCTGGAAAGACATAAACTGAGATGGAGTGAAATAAGTAGAACCAGAAGAATATTGTACATAGTAACAGCAATCCTGTATGATGATCAACTGTGAAATTGATCTTATTACTCTCAGTAATACAATGATCCAAGACAATTCCAAGGGACGTATGACAAAGAATGCTATCTACCTCCAGAGAACTATTGGAATGAGAATGCAGATCAAAGCATAAGATTTTTCACTTTAGTTTATTTGTGTTTTTATTTTGGGGTTTTGATTTTATGTGAGTATTCTCTTACAAAAGTGGGGGATGGAAATATATTTTGCATGATAAAAAAACCCAAAACAACCCAGATTAAATTGCTTGCCAGTTCTGGGAAGGGGGAGGGAAACAATTTGGATCAGATAATTTCAGAAAACTTATATGGAAAATTGTTATTACATGTAATTGGTAAAATAAGATATCTTCACAAAAATAAATACATAAATGAAAGGTAAGGATTAAACAAAAAAAAAATCTTCTAAATGAAGCTTTTTCCAGACCTCCCAATATACTAGTGTCTCCCCTCCTCAAACTACCATGTAATTAAAGCATTTTATATTTGTATATATTGTCTTTATATTTATTTAGCCTATCGCTTTATCCAGTTACTTCTTGTTAGACTATAAGCTATTTGTTAGTGGAGTTTTATTCACTATATTTGTATCTTTAGAGCCTAGTAGTGCCTGGTACTTCTTCTTTTATCAATTGATAAGCCCTAGACTTGTGATTTCAATGGCAAAGAGAACTTTCAGGTGAAGAAACTCTTGCTAGGAAAGCAGATGATCATCTTTTCTGTAACTAATCATCTTAGAGTTTGACTAGGCCACTGAGAGGTTAGGTGCAGAATCACACAGCTAATATGTATCAAGAACAGACTTGACCTGAAGTCTTCTGAGGTCAACTCTTTCTAGGAGGCTACACTGCTTGCAATAATAGTAAAAAGCAAACAAACATACACTACAAACAACCCATATGTCCAATAACAGGGAAATAATCAAATAAATTGTGATATAAAGAGCAATGCAATAGTACTGTAAAAAAATTTTTTTAAAGAAATACTGAAACCAAGTAACTCAAATTAAAGATATCAGAATTAGAGCAAAATATATATTAATAACTACAACCTCATGAAAATAACAACAAAACCTTATAGACACACAGATGAAAAACCTATAGGAGACAATAGAAATTATTACTACTTTGCTAAAGTTTATATATTTTTTCTCTTGAAAATAAAAAAATAGTTTGGAATTTCTGGTTTTATTTGATGTTTATTTTCATAATCTTTTTGTATATGTTGAATGCTAGGATTACAATATATTTTTTAAAAATAACAAAAGTAGGCCAAATGGAATGATCTTTTGGGCTGTAAGATGTTTAAAAATCTATTCTTTCTTTAAAATTAAGATGAAAAAATTCCCCACTGGGCCCAGAAATTACATTTATAGATTGTATTACACAATTTAAATTTTATACTGAATAGTTGTTTCACATGTGTCATTTTTATCTCTCCTAACAGACTGTAAGCTCTTTCAGGGATAGAATCATACATTATCCCAATTCTTGTCTTCCTCTCATAACACTTACTACAGGGCTGGACCCACAAGAGGAACTAATCAAGATTTGCCAATTTTTCCATAGGCAGTATTACATAATGAAAAGTGCAATGGATTTAGTAAAATTTAAGACCCATTCCCAAATCAAACACTGGTCCTATAACCATGGGTAGGTCACTTGTATTTCTTTCAGTCTCAAATTTCACATCTATATGAGCAAGATAATTCCTATCCTATTTATTTCACTAGGTTGTTATGAAGAACCATTTTACCAAGTGCTAAAAAAAAATAAGCTGTAGTTACTGGAATGCCAAAGCTATAGGAACCTATGAGATTATCTAGTACAAATTTTATAGAGAAGGAAATTGATGCTTTGAAAAGGAAAAGGACTTGTCAAAGGTCTTAGGGTGAATAGGCTGAAGTCCTGGATTCATGTCAGTACATTTTCCATTACACGGAATTTTATTATTTCCTCTCAGATACTCTGAAAGATCCACTATGTTAATGGTATAGATACTCTGTCAAGTAATACAGATGGGCAAGTCTCTCATAATTTAGCTCTAATCAACAGCTTTCTATAAGAGAAACTCCCCACTGGGGCAAGCTAAGTGGCAGTGAGTGGTTGCAGTGCCAGGCCTGGAGTTGAGAGAATCTGGTTCAAAAAAGGCCTCAGACACTTCCTAGCTGTGTAACTCTGGCCAAGTCACTTAATTCCACCTGCCTACCCCTTGCTCTTTGGTCTTAAGAATTGTTACTAAGACAGAAAAGTTAAAAAACAAACAAACAAAAAAACCCTCCCTTTTACATGTCCAACAATTCTTAACCAGACTACTCTCTCTTCTTCTTTCCCAGCCCTGTCTCCATGTTTGTTTATACCACCCCCAATAACTAGATCACTTTTATTCCTCCTCTACCATTCTATTCTGACTCAGCTCTAGCTCTTAAAAGTCCTTGCCCTTCCTTCAAAGCCCAACTCAAGTTCCACTTTAGAAAACTATTCCTAATGTCTACATTCAACACTCATATCAAGTGAAAATGATCCACTCTTCTCAAACTTCTCTCCCTTTAATTCAAGTAATGCTTATTTAAGTACTTGTGGTGTTAAAAAATCAATACCCTAGGTGTAGAGGATATAAAAATGAGAAGAAAAAAATGGTCCCTGCCTGTACTCTGCTAGAGTATAAGGGACAAGAAGAATAAAATGAATACTGTAAAGAATAATAGCAAATAATAGCTAACATATAGAGCTTGCTATGTGCCTGGCACTGTGCTATGGGCTTTAAAATAATCTCATTTGGTCCTCACAACCACCCAGGGTGGTGGATGCTCTTATTATCTCTGTTTACAGATAAGGAAACTGAAACAAACAGAAACAAGTGACTTGCCTATGGTTATGGAAGGAGAAAGTAATGGGGCAGAGTTGTAGATAATTCTCTAGGACAATGTAGAAGAGATTACTTTTAGTTGGGGTAGAGGGAAAGGACATCTGACAAATGTCATAAAGATGGCACACTAGCTGCTTTAAGATTTCAACAGGCAGAGATGAGGAAAGTGAGGGGTGGCTCACACAAACATGGGAGCAGTTAAGAGAAGATCAGGAACACCTAGTGGTGCAATATGGCTAAAGATCAAAAGAGATGGCAGGCAGAGTACTTTGCAAACCTTAAAGGGCTATACAGATGGTAAGATATAGAAGAAAGTAATGGGAAAGAAGGCTCACAACATAGGTAGGTAGAAGTCTGAACAGGTGATTTAAATACTAAGATGAGTTTTTGTTTTATCTGGATGGCAAAAATGTGCCACTGTAAAATTTTAAGAGGGCTAGGAAGTAGTAAAGATGATATGGAACAGGAGGACAATATGACAGTGTGCTAGTGTTGAAGTCAAGAAGATACATGCTCAAGTTCAGACCCTGACACTCGATGGGCAAGTTACGTCTCTAATATCTGTTTTTCCTCAGTAAAAAGTGAGTTAATAATATTGTAGTATTTATCTCAAAGGATTAGTGTGAGAATCATATGAAACATAAAGTACAACTTGGTAAGTCTTAAGGTGCTAGGCAAATGTCAGCTATTATTATAGTCAGACCTACATTATTAGAAAGATCCCTTTAGCAGATATGAAGGAGGGATTTGAACGGACAATGTGGAGGCAGAGGTGATGAGAATCTGAACTCAGAAGGGAGTCCCAGAGTGCAAAGGAAGCTGATAGCACTACTAGGTGCTTCTGACCTGTGCAGGACAATGAACACTCTATGGTTATGGTATCAGGTCTAACTTCAGATTCCTTGTCTGAACATTACCCCTGGTGGAGTCATCTGAGATTTATTTAGTCTCATCTGTAAAAAGATGCTACCCAAATTTTTCAAACCTTAAAATGTCAGAGAAATGCAAGTGTCGGTTGTAATTTTCTATCTTGGTACTGTTCTCCAATTTCTAGCACAAGGCCCTGTAGAGTAGACCCTTCCTAAGAACTGGAAGCTTTGGTATAGTGTGTAGAGCCAAATTTGGGGTCAGTAGATCCCAAGTTTGAATTGTGACTCTGCTCCTAACTTTGTAGGTCCCTCAAGACAAGCGACCATTTCTTTGGTCTCAGTTTCTCCCATCTGTAAAGTGTGAAATTAGGAGGAAATTATGACATCCCCCCCTGCCCCCCTCCAATGACTTCTATTGATTATGGTTTTATCATTTCCCCCATAATGTCTTAGTATTACTTGGAAGGTTGTTTATGGGGATCAAAAGGAATGAACCATTCTTCCAAACTGTGTGCATGGGGGCATAAAAGAGCACTTGGCTCGTGTCAGGTAGATCTGAGGTCAATCCAACCTCAGACATTTACTAGCTGTGTGACCCTGGGCAAACCACCTAGCTGCTGTTTGCCTCAATTCCCTCATCTGTAAAATGGGGATAATAATGGCACCACCTCCCAGGAATGTTGTGAGAAGCAAATGACTATAAAGCGTTTTAGCACAGTGCCAGACACAGTGGATGCTATGTACGTGTTGGCTATAAGCAATGTTTCTTCCAAGCTCAAGGGAAAAGACCTGGAGTCAAGAGGACCCAGTCAAGCTCAAGGCTCATACTCTTTTCAGTAATGTCGGCAGGCCAGTCTCTTCACTTCTCTGGGACCTCAATTTCCCTATGCAAAACGGGAATGGGCACACTTGCGGAGATGCGGTGGGCAAAGGACAGCTATGGCGTTAGCAAGGTGGTCCAGGGTAGCTTCCCGAGAAAAGGGGACAAGGCATAGAGGAGGGACGGGAGAGGGAGCCCGGCACAGAGGAGGGATAGGGAAGTTGGGGGTCCGGGAGAGGGTCTCTGCACAATGCGGGGTCCGGGGAGCTGGGCCGAAGCCAGGAGCGGCGTAGGGAGGGGGAGGGGGACGCTCCTAGGCCGCGAGACCCTGGGCCATGGGCCGTTTTACCCACGCCAGGGGCCGGGCTGCGGTGTCTCCTCTGAGGGCACCGCGTGCAACCTACCTGAGAGCCGGAGACGTTCCCGGGCAGCAGGAAGAACGGGGAGAACTTCGCCCCCGCGCCTGACGTGAAGGAAATCAGAGATAGGAAGTCAAGATGAGTACTACGTCCTAGGATTCTCAGGCCTCCGAAAATACGGGAATGCGCCTGACGCCGGAGCCGTTAACTGCGCATGCGCTCCGGAAGCCGAGTGCCTCATTCCCGGAAAAAGGGGGAAAGCGAGAGAGAAAAGGGGATAGGCTGGTTTCGCACATGCGCAGAGTTCCTGCCGACGCTAAACGGAAGTTGTAGAACCTGTGGATTGATGGTTGTCAAAGGGGGAAATGTGAGGAGGAAAGTCTCAATTAAAATAATTTATGGAATTCAACATTCCTTTTCAAAGGAATTTTTGTCAGATGTCTTGCTTCAGCGCTTCGTCGTGGATAGGGAGTTGGTCTCAGAGTCAGGAGTGCAAGTCCTGTCTCTGACACCGAAGCACGTTCTCAGAAAGCAGATTCTTAACCTTTTCTGGATCTTGGATCACGCCATTCCCCACAGTTTAATAACCATTTCTCAGAAAGGCCGGGGTAGGGAGTGGGGGCGCGAGTGACACACTTTTAAAATTTAATTTGTATCAGTAACATTTTTTCTATCATTGTTTAATGCCTGGACAATCAATGTAATAACAAACCAATCCCTGAATTGTAATATATTTGCTGATTTCCGAGGTGTGGATGCTCAAATTGAAATTTTAATAATCGGATCGCAGGAATCTTCCCCTCCCCCCTTTATTAAAAGTTATTTTATTTTCCCAATTACATGTAATAATTTTCAACATACATTTTCCGAAATTATAAATTCTATATTGTCTTCCTCCGTTTCCAAATTCCCACCTCTTGGGGATGGTAAGCAAATTGATATGGGTTATAAATGTGTTATGCAAAACCTACTTCCATATTGGTCATTATTGTAAGGGAATACTCATATAAAACCAAAACCTCCAAATAAAACAATAAATAAACTAATGTGAAAAACAAGTTTGTTTTGATCTGCATCTGTAACAGTTCTTTCTCTGCAAGTGGACAACATTCTTTGTCACAAGCATTTTTTCAGCTACTTGCAAACCACTTCATGTACTCTTTGGAGAGTCTGAGAAAGGCTATGGACCTCGTCCCAAAACAATGTTTTCAAATGCATACAGGGACATACATAAGACTAAGGAGGAAACTGGCTATGTATTTTGAAATACAGCTATCAAAAATATTCTTTAAAAATCAAGTTCATGGGACCCTAAGTTAAGAGTCTCTGTTCTTAGACCAAGCCTCCAAGCCAGCACTTATTCGGACTAATAGAGGGAGTTTCCCCAATGTAAGTTCCCTTACACCAATAAAATCACAGGTGCCTGAGATAAAAAGTTTAAAAAAAATACTAAGATTTAATTTTTTTTAACCTTATCTGCCATCTTAGAATCAAAACTGTGTTGATTCCATCGAAGAGGAGCAGTAAGGACTAGGCAATGGGAGTTAAATGATTTGCCCAGGAAAGGTCACAAAGGTAGGAAACATTTGAGGCCAGATTTAAATCCAAGATATCCCATCTCTAGGCCTGGCTCTCATTTCACTGAGCCACTTAGCTGTCCTCAAGATTTAATTCTTAAGGTACTCCACTGCTCAGGAAATTTCATTCTGAAAGCCAAATACACTCCAATATAACTTCCCACCATTTTGGGGGAAAGGGGGATATTCAGTGGGGCCCTGTAGCAGTCTAGTAAAACTTATGGCCCTCTTCTCAGAATAAATGTTTTTGAACAATTTAAGGAAACTTCAGTAAGAGATTAGTGAAAATAAATACATCACTTCTTTTCTCCATCCACGTTCATGGACTCTGGAATTTGTCCAGGAGCCAGTAGACTTAAAGATCCCCATCCCTATATCTTATACCCTTAGAATAAAACGCAAACCAATCCTTCTATATTTGGAATTTAAAGTCCTTTACAAATCTGGCTCTAGTTGGCTTTTCCAGAGTTATTGCTATTTACTCATTCTACATTCCCTCCATAATGTCCAGAACTTCCATTTCCATCTCTTTCCTTGTATATGTGTGTGTATATATGTGTATATATATATATATATATATATATGTATATATATATATATATACATACATATATATATGTTTGTTCTTCCACCTGTTCCGCCGAAGCAGTCTTCACATGCTGGGTGAGCAAAGCCCTGGTTCACCAGGGGTTGACGACCCCGCTGGCTACCCTCACAAGGTTTAGCCGGCCTGTCGAAGCCGTTGCCCAGGGTGTGGCCGCTGCCACATGCTAGCAGCTACTGGGAGCCACAAGTGAGAGCTGGGTGTCAGGTGGGGGTCAGAGGCTGGAGAGCTGCCCTAGAAGGGCATGACAAGCCCTCCATACCAGAGATAGTACCCCTCTGTGACCCTGAGCAAGTCACCTAACTCCAATTGCCTAGTGCTTGCTGCTGTTCTGTCTCAGAACTGATACTGTGCGGTTCTTGGGCACAGGATCCCCGCTGCCATCCGCCAGCACCGCTGTCCAGGACACATCGAGGCCTGATGCCACCGTGGCTGTGGACATTTCTCTGTGCCACTTTGCACTGTGCCCCCCCCCGCTCCCCCCTGTCGCTTCCCCCGGGGGCACCAGGTTCCGGCAAGAACTGGAGAGACTGTGCACCGAGAGCCGGGGAAGAAGAGAAGGGACAAGAAAGGAAGAGGAGGAGGAGGAGGAGGAGAGAGAGAAGAGCCAGAGTAGGTAGCGAGAGGGCAGCAGCTGGCGGTCCAGTGCGGTCCAGTCTTTTCCCTATCCCGCACAGCTCTCCTCGTAGGTTCAACGGCTGAGAGGGCGACGCAGCAAAGCACTGTGGAGTGCTTAGGGCATGTTGGAGCACAAAGGACAACACGGCCATCCAATGCAGCTGAGGAAGTCTCCAGACATAACAATTTTTTGTGCCACTGGACCCAGGCTTCCAACGCCAAGAGAGTGGGACTGTCTCTGTGCATCGACTTTTCCACTTAAATCTCCTTCACGCACACGTATCTTTGTGCACACTCATCTATCCTAACCCCGTCCACCCTCTTCAAGACCTGCGGCAATGGGGGAGTGGCGACGCAACAGGTGGAGGTGACCACTGGCAGTTGTAGTCACGATCCTGCACGTAGGTGGCCCACGGACCAGTGGTCACTCAGCCCGGTGGGCAGCAGAGATGTTTGGCAGCATCCTGGGCGACTGAGCAGCCCTCTCTCAGGCAGCACTGCTCACCCTAATCAAGGGAGGAGACTAGAAAAGGTGTCCCAAACATTGCCTGCCCTACATACACC
The DNA here is from genome assembly GCF_027887165.1 of Monodelphis domestica. Classification (NCBI taxonomy): domain Eukaryota; kingdom Metazoa; phylum Chordata; class Mammalia; order Didelphimorphia; family Didelphidae; genus Monodelphis; species Monodelphis domestica. Next base: position 494,368,212 of record NC_077227.1, read on the forward strand.
CGGTCAGCACACTGCGGCTGGCGGGTCATCCCTTTAAGCGGTCGAAATCAAAAGAAACAAAATACAAAGAAACTCCTACTAGGAGCATGGAACATCAGGACATTACTTAATAGAGAGAATAACCCAAGACCTGAGAGAAGAACATCTCTAATCGGTAAAGAACTGGCGCGATATAACATCGACATCGCAGCCTTAAGCGAAACACGCTTACCAGAAGAGGGATCACTCAGCGAATCCACCACTGGATACACCTTCTGGAAAGGTAGAGCCTCAAATGAAGACAGAATCCACGGTGTTGGCCTGGCTATCAAGACCAGTTCGTTCAAACAGCTGCCAGACTTGCCTGTGGGCATCAGCGAGAGGCTCACGAAGATCCGTTTGCCTCTCAGCAAAGACGGGTATGCCACAATCATCAGCGCATATGCCCCAACACTGACCAGCACAGAGGAGACCATCAAGCAGTTCTACTCTGACCTGAGTGCCATCCTGCACTCAGTGCCCACCAATGACAAGCTGATACTACTGGGAGACTTCAACGCCCGCGTTGGCCAGGACCATGAAAGATGGAAAGGAGTGCTCGGCAAACACGGCGTGGGCAAAATGAACAACAACGGCCTCAACTCAACAACAACTCAGCAAATGCTCAGAGTTCGAACTCACTATCATGAACACTGTGTTCAGAATGGCAAACAAATATAAAACAAAGTGGATGCACCCACGATCAAAACAGTGGCATCTCATTGACTACATCATTGTACGCCGGCGAGACATCCAGGATGTAAAGATCACCAGAGCCATGAGAGGAGCTGAATGCTGGACAGACCACCGATTGGTTAGAGCGACTCTTCAAATGTGCATTGCGCCTCGCCATCCAAAACGCGCCCAGACAGTTCACACATTTTACAACATGAGTCATCTTAGAGATCCATCTTATTTGCAAACATTCCAGTCCTGCCTGGACGACAAGCTGTCTGCTAAGGGACCACTCACTGGAAGCTCAACCGAGAAATGGAACCAGTTCAGAGACACAGTGAAGGAAACATCAAAGGTAGCCCAAGGCCCCAAACAACGCAACCACCAGGACTGGTTCCACGAGAACAACACTGCTATTGAAGACCTATTGAGCAAAAAGAACAAAGCCTTTATGGAGTGGCAAAATAACCCAAACTCTGCTCCTAAAAGACAGATTCAAGTTTCTCTAAGCCACAGCGCAGCGTGAGATCAGGAAGATGCAAGACCGATGGTGGGAAAAAAAGGCAGAAGAAATCCAGCGTTTTGCTGATACGAAAAACTACAAACAATTTTTCAGTGCCCTCAAGACTGTCTATGGGCCATTAAAACCCACCACCACTCCCTTGCTATCCTCTGACGGTGACACTCTCATAAAAGACAAAAAAGGCATCAGCAACAGGTGGAAAGAACACTTCAGTCAGCTTCTCAACTGACCCTCTTCAGTCGACCAAAGCGCCCTTGACCAGATCCCCCAAAACCGCATCATTGAACAACTTGACGTCCCTCCTTCAATAGAGGAAGTCCAAAAATCCATTAAACAAATGAGTGCAGGCAAGGCACCCGGTAAAGACGGGATATGGAAAGGCGCTCCAGGCATTCCACATAGTGCTGACCAGCATATGGAAGAGGAAGGCATGCCCCCAGAACTCAGAGATGCCTTCATCGTAGCCCTATACAAGAACAAAGGCTCACGAGCAGCCTGTGACAACTACAGAGGCATCTCACTACTCTCCACTGCTGGAAAGATCCTTGCCCGTGTTATACTCAACAGACTCCTGTCATCTGTTTCAGAGCAGAACCTGCCTGAATCACAATGTGGCTTCTGACCAGATCGTAACACCATCAACATGGTCTTCACAGTGAGGCAAATGCAGGAAAAATGCCTTGAGCAGAACCTAAGTCTCTATATTGTCTTCATAGACCTGACAAAGGCGTTTGACACAGTGAACAGGGACACGTTGTGGGTGATCCTTCACAAGCTCGGTTGCCCAGCAAAATTTGTCAAACTGATCCAGCTCTTTCATGTTGACATGACAGGGGAAGTCCTATCTGGTGGAAAGACTTATGATCACTTCAACATCTCCAATGGCGTGAAACGCGGCTGTGTCCTCGCTCTGGTACTCTTCAACCTATTTTTCACCCAGGTATTATGACATGCTGTGATGGATCTAGACCTGGGTGTCTACATCAAATACCAACTGGATGGCTCACTATTCGACCTTCACTGCCTGACCGCAAAAACAAAGACAACACAGAGACTCATCCTGGAATCTCTCTTCGCAGATGACTGTGCTCTCATGGCCCACCAAGAAAATCATCTTCAAACCATTGTGGACAGGTTCTCCACTGCAACAAAACTGTTTGGCCTGACTATCAGCCTCAGCAAAACAGAGGTGCTGTTCCAACCTGCACCAGGGAGGCCAACTAACCAGCCATGCATTACAATCGATGGCACGCAGCTTTCTAACGTCAACACTTTCAAGTACCTGGGCAGCACCATCGCCAACGATGGGTCCCTAGACCATGAGATCAATGCCAGGATCCAAAAGGCCAGCCAGGCACTCGGGCGGCTGCGCTGCAAAGTCCTCCAACACAGCGGTGTAAGCACTGCGATGAAGCTCAAAGTGTACAACGCAGTGGTCCTCAGCTCGCTCCTGTACGGTTGTGAGACATGGACACTGTACCGGAAGCACATGAAACAGCTGGAGCAATTCCTCCAACGCTCCCTCCGGTCAATCATGAGGATCCGATGGCAGGACCGAATCACCAACCAGGAAGTCCTCGACAGAGCCAACTCCACCAGCATCGAAGTCCTGGTCCTCAAAACCCAGCTACGATGGTCTGGACACGTCATCCACATGGACCCACAGCGAATACCAAGACAGGTATTCCATGGTGAACTGTCAGCTGGACTCAGGAAACAAGGCCGACCAAAGAAAAGATTCAAGGATCAGCTAAAGTCCAACTTGAAGTGGGCTGGCATGACACCAAAGCAACTAGAACTCGCTGCCTCTGACAGAAGCAGCTGGCGAACCCACATCCACCATGCCGCCGCCACCTTTGAAGATGAGCGACGTCGACGTCTTGCCGCTGCCCGTGAACGCCGACAGCAGGCCACAACCGCACCTCCCGTAACAACTGGAGTCCCAGGCCCCGTGTGCCACAAACTGTGCGCCTCAGCCTTTGGGCTCCAAAGCCACATGAGGGTACACTGTAGATGAAACTGCACAAAGACAATTGTCATTCTCGGTCACCAAGAGACTACCACTAAAAGACTAACCCTGTGACATAGGAAAGATAAATAATTTTGTCCTCTTACAGTCAAGAGAATTCAAGGTTAAATAACTTTCTAGCCGCACACATTACCTTGCCTTGGACCCATGACTTAAATACTCAATATAATGTTTGTTTTATATTTAATAACATAGCACATAATTTGTATCTTATCTTATTTCTTACCTAAGGGAATTTCATTACTAAACATATCAGAAACAAAGATGTTTTTTAAATATGGCTTTATCTGATAGTAGTTTCAGAGTATAGTTTCTGGCCAACTAGCTTCTTGTTCTTGTTTTTGACTGATAACTACATATTTTGCATAGCGCTTGCATGGATGATATAGTAATATTCTTGCCCAAGAGTAAAAAAGAAAGATGGAAAGCTACTAAGTTGTGGTAGTTACTCTATATCCATTGATCTTCCTGCTGACAATACAATACTATATAAAAGGAAGAAGCCAAATTTAACTTTGCATAAGTAATTTAATGTTCCCCATGGGCCATTTAAATTTGTATGAATATTTAGCATTAGCCATTTTGTAAAAAGTAGTTTGTATTCCATTTCTGTATTAAAATATATTGTGTTTGTTTTTTAAAATATAACTTTATTTTAAAATATTTTTCCATGATTACATGATTCATATTCTCTCTCGTCTCTTCCTTCCCCCCACCTTCCAGGAGCAGGAGTTGACAAGCAATTCCACAGGGAATTATCTATTATTATGTATTATCTATTGCATTAATTTTGATGTTAGTTTTTAAAGTTTTTTTAAAACCCTTACTTTCTATCCTACCAGCAACTAGGGCAGAGGGACAAGAGCTAGGCAAACCAGATTAAATGACTCGCCCAGGGTAACACAGCTAGGAAGTGTCTGAAGCTAAATTTGAATCCAGGTCTTCCAGGCTTGGCTCTCTATCCACAGTGCACCTGCCTGCCCCAGTCTGTTAAGCTTTTATGTTTAAAAAAAACAAAACGAAACAAAACAAAACCCAAACCTTCAACTATAAGAATACGAAAAAAAAAAACCCCTAAGGCTTGCTTTGAAAAAAATTCAATAACTATTTCAACATAATTTATTTCCTTTGTAATCTTTTGTATTTTATTTCATGTATTTTAAAATGTTATTCTAAAAGAGTTCAAAGACTTTTACCAGATTGTCATAGGAATGCATGACCCACACAAAATTTATGATTCTCTTTTCTGCAGAGTCTGTGATATCACTGATTTAAGAACTGCCTCCAATAATACAGCCTGGAACATATCCTAGTCTCCTTGTTTTACTAATAGGTTAGCACAAAGAATTCATCTAATTTACTAGAGACCTTCCTTGCTTCTGCCCCTTTCCTCAACCAGCTTAACCATGCCAGGAGAGGATTCTGGCTGTCCACCTGTCATTCTTCATTCTTTTTTTTTTAATCTAATATTTTACATTTCCTAATTATATACAAAAACATTATTCAAGTACTGTTTTCTAAAATTTCAAATTCCAAATTATCTCTCTTCTTCCTTTTCTCCCCTCCCTAAGATGGCAATTTGATCTATATTATATTTGTGTGATCATACAAAACACATTTCTATATTGGTCATATTGTGGAAGAAGGTTCATTAAATAAACAACAACAACAAAGAAAATAAAGTGAAAATAGCATGTTCAGGTCTGTACTCTAACTCCACAAATTCTTCCTCTGTAGGTTGATAGCATTTTTCATCATGAGTCCTTTGGAATTGCCTTGGATCATTGTATTGCTGAGATTAGCTAAGTCATTTACAGTTGATCATACAATACTGTTCCGATTGTGTACAATATTCTCCTGGTTCTGTTCACTTTGCAACCATTCAGAGCTGGACGAGTAAAGGACGGAGAGGAGAGCAAAAACAAGGAGGACGTGAATTCTTCCCTGTTCTCCACTTCACGTCTGCCTCGGAATCCTTCTCATCTTCGGGGGCGGCAGCAGGGACCAGGGTCTCCGGGACGCCCAGAGTCTCCATGGGCAGCTTTCGTTTCCGGGGCTGGATGGAGGTGGGAAGGGGCTCGGGGGCCCGGGCCACCATGGTGGTGCAGGAGGTGCTGCTCACAATCTTCTGTGGAGGAGGGGCGAGCGCCACGTTGGGGGCCACGGCACTCTCGAAACTCTTATAAGAATAAAAACTGTCTCGAATCAGACATTTTTTTCTGAAATTGTCCTCTTTGTCATTTCTTACAACACAATAGATTTCTATGACAATCATATACTACAACTTGTTCAGACACTCCCCAATTGATGGGATTTCCTCAATTTCCAACTTTGTCACAACAAAAAGAGTTGCTTATCAATATTTTTGTGTAAATAGATCTCTTTCTCTTAATTTTTTTTCCCTTTGGGATATAGACCCATAGTTTATTGCTGAATCAGAGGATATGCAGTTTTATAGCCCTTTGGGCAAAGTTTCAAATTATTGTCCAAATAGTTGCATCAGTTTATAATTCTACCAATAGTGCCTTAGTATCTCAACTTTCCCACATCCTCCAACATTTATCATTTTCTTTTTCTGTCATATTAGCCAACCTGATAGGTATGGAGTGGTACCTCAGAGTTGATTTGATTTGCATTTCTTTAATCAATAGTGATTTAGAAAAATTTTTTATATATGTAAAGGCAACTTGGATTTCTTTCCCTAAAAACTTCCTATTCATATCCTTTAACCATTTATCAACTGAGAAATGATTTGTATTCTTATAAATTCAACTCAATTCTCTATATATTTGAGAAATAAAACCTTTATCAGAGAAACTTGCTGTAAAATTCCCCCATCCCAGTTTTCAGTTTTCCTTTTAATGTTGGTTCCATTAGTTTTGTTTGTGCAAAACCTTCTAAATTTAATAAAAACAAGATTATCCATCTCATAGTGCTATCTATCTCTTGTTTGATTGTACATATTTCCCTTATCCATACATTTGACAGTATATGATTCCATGATACCTCAATTTGCTCAGAAAAGCAGCTTTTATGTCTAAATGTACCCATTTTGACCATATCTTGATATAATATGTGAGATGATGGTTTATTCCTAGTTTCTCCCATAGTGCTTTCCAGTTGTCCCCATAATTTTTGGCAGTGAGTTGTCCCAAAAGCTTGAATCATTGAGCTTCTCAAACACTAGATTCCACTATGGACATTTACTACTGTGTATTATGTACCTGTTCCACTGATTCATCACTCTTTCTTAGCCACTCCATATTGTTTTGATGATTATCAGTTTATGATACAATTTGAGATCTAGTACTGCTAGATCATCTTCCTTCACATCTTTTTCCCATTAGTTCACTTGATATTGACCTTTTACATTTTCAGATAACTTTTTTTTTTTTGGCTCTATCAAATAACTTTTTGGTAGTCTGATTGGTATGGCACTGAAGAAATAAACTAATTCAGGTAGAATTGTTATTTTTATTATACTGGCTCAGCCTATTTATGAGCAATTAATATTTTTCCAATTGTTCATATCTGGTTTTATTTATGTGAAAAGTGTTTTGTAATTATATTCATGTGCTTAACTTTCTGAGCATGTCTTGAAAGATAGACTCCCAGGTATTTTATATGGTCTAAAGTTATTTTAAGTGGAACTTTCTTTCTATCTCTTGCTTTTGGACTTTGTTGGTAATATATAAAAATGCTAATGATTTACATTGGTTCATTTTGTGTTTTGCAGATTTGGTAAGGATGTTAATTATTTCAACTACTCTTTTAGGTAATTCTCTAGGATTCTTTAAGTATACCATTATATCATTGTAAACAGTGATAGCTTTGTTCCCTTATTGCCTATTCTAATTCCTTCAATTTATTTTTCTTCTCTTATTGTTACAGCTAGCATTTCTATACAAAACTGAATAATAGTGGTGATAATGGGCATCCTAATCTTATTGAGAGGGCTTTTAGCTTATCCCCATAACAGATAATGCTTGCTAATAATTTTAGATATATGCTATTTATCATTTTAAGGAAATCTCCATTTAATCCTATATTCCCTTGTGTTTTAATAGGAATGAATGTTGTGTTTTGCACAAGCTTTTTTTGGATCTATTGAGATAGCTGTATGATTTCTGTTGTTTTTGTTATTGATATGTCAATTATGCTGATAATTTTCCTAATATTGAAGCCATTTTGTATTATTGGTATAAATCCCACCTGGTAATAGTGTATGATCTTTGTGATACGTTGCTTTCATCTCTGTGTTAATATTTTATTTAAAATTATTGCATCAATATTCATTAGGGAAATTGCTCTATATTTTCTTTCTGTTTTCACTCTTCCTGGTTGAGGTATCAGAACCATATTTGTGTCATAAAAATAATTTGGTAGGATTCTTTCTTTACCCATTTCCCCAAATAGTTTATATAGGATTAGAATTAATTGTTCTTTAAATGTTTGGTTGAATGCACATGTTAATTCTTTTGGCCCTGGGGATTTTTCCTTAGGGAGGTTATTGATGGCCTGACCAATTTCTTTTTCTAAGATGGAGTTGAGTATTTTATTTTCTCTTCCATTAATCTGGACAACTTATATTTTTGCAAATATTCATCCATTTCACTTAGATTGTCAGATTTATTGACATATGTTTTACTGTCTATTTCTTCCTGGACTTCATTTAACTTCCTTAACAACTTGGATGCTTTACCATTTGATAGATATATTATATATACTTAGTGTTGATATTACTTCATTGTTTATGGTACCTTTCAGCAAGGTATAGTTTTATTTCATACTTCTTTGGCTTAGATCTATTTTTGCTTTTGCTTTTGTTTGCTTTTGCTATCCTTGCTTTTTAAAAACATTTTATCTGAAGCATAATAGATTCTTCTCCAGCTCCTTACCTTTAATCTTAAAAATCAAAGGAAAAAATGAATAAATTTGAAAGTAAGAAAACCATTGAAGCAATAAAAATAGTAGAAGTTGGTTTTATGGAAAAAAAAAGTAGAACATTGGTTAATTGTGTCTCTGCTTCTTGTAAACAGCTCATTGCAGGATTCTGGCTTTTAATCCACTCTGCTATCTACTTCCACTTTACCAGTGAGTTCATTTCATTCACATTCACCGTTCAGATTACAGCATATTCTTCTCTATCTTATTTCCTCCCTTTTTTATACTTCTCTTTCTCCTTTTACTTTATTCTTCCTTATAAGAGTTTTGCTTCTGACCATCACCTCTCCAAATTGCCCTCTCTTCAAACAATCTATCCCCCTTTTTTTGTCTCCTTCCCCTCCTATTTCTCTTTGGGTACCCAACTGAGTATGGATGTTATTCCATCTTTGAGTCAGTTCTGATGAGAGTAAGGTTCAAGCATTGCCCATCACTTCCTCATCTTTTCCACTGTAGCATCTCTTTTGCCACTCTTTCATGTGAAATAATTTCTTCCATTTTACCCCTCCCTTACTTCTTCTCCCAGTGTAATCTGTTTTAATCCTATAATTTTTTATATGCCATCATAATCTATTTATTTCTATACCCTCTGCCTAATATCCTAAAATATACTTCTTCTTGCTACCCTAACAATGATAACAACTCTAGAGTTACAAAAATCATCTTACTGTGTAGAATGTAAACATTTTTACTTTATTGAATCCCTTAAGTTTTCTCTTTCCTGTTGAACTTTTTATCTTTTCTTGAGTTTTGTATTTGAGAGTTAAATTTTCTCTTCTCTGATCTTTTCATCAAGAATACTTGAAAGTTCTCTATTTCATTACATATCAATCCCCTTCTTCCCCCCAAAAGGATTACACTCAGTTTTATTGGGTAGATGATTCTTGATTGTAATCTTTGCTCTGTGCCTTCTAGAATATCATAACACAAGCCTTTTGATCCTTTAATATAGAAATTGCTAAGTCCTGAATCCTGCATATTACTTCACAATATTTTAATTGTTTCTTTCTGTCTGCTTGCACTATTTTCCCCCTTGGCCTGGGAACTCTGGAATTTGGCTATAATATTCTAGGGAGTTTTAAAAATTCTGAGATCTCTTTTAGGAGGTGACTGATAGATTCTTTCAGTATCTATTTTGCCCTCGTGTTCAAGAATATCAGGGTAATTTTCTTTGATAATTTTTCATTATATGGTTTATAGGCTCTTTATTTGATCATGACTTATAGGAAATCCAATCAACAAAAATCAGCTTTCTCTTCTTCCTCATCTAATCCCCAATTCTATTGAAAATAAAAGAAAACCAAAACCTTTATTGCACACTGGTAGTCAAGTAAAGGAAATTTTCACACTGGCCATGGCCAAAATATATGTTATATATATATATACACATACATATAAGAATATATGTACACACATAGCTTTATTTTTTGTTCTGAGTCCTCTCTAGAAAGAGGTAGATAATATATTTCATTACTAGACCTCTGGAATTGTGGTTGGTAACTACACTGATCAAAGATCCTAATTTTTCCAAAGCTGTTTGTCTTTATCTTATTGCTGAATAAATTATTTTCCTGGTTTTATTTACTTTGCTTTGCATTTTATTTCATATGAGATTTCCTAGCCTTCTCTGAAACCATTCCCTTTTGCATTTATTTCAACACAATAATGCTCAATAACATTTATATTTTATAACTTGTTCAGCCACTCATCAATTTATTGGTACCCCTTTAGATCTCATACTTTGCAACTTCAAAAAGAGTTAGAAATATTGTTGTATATCCTTTGAGATGTTTTTGTTTTTGTTTTGGACTAATCCCATCCTCAATCTACCATTCCTCTAATTTCACTTTCTTTCTCTTCCTTTCCCAACTCAAACCCCATTTACCTGTCGAATGAAATGTATTTTTGTATTCAACATTTTGTTTATTGGAAGTTTGATGAGCAAGGTTTAAATGTTGGCTACTCCCTTTACTCTCTACTTCTTCCATGTTTGTATAGATATTTATTTATATACCCTAGTTACGTGAGATAATTTGCCTTATTTTTCTAGCAATGTTCACTCCATTTTTTAAACAGTTGCATGGACCTACGACAGCTCTGAGAAGAAAATTTTTATGCAACTTGACAATCATATGGCACTTTAAAGGTTTTAAAAAATATATATGTAAAAATACTTCTAATGAAAGTTGAAGATATGAATATTTTAATTTTATTTACTAATTGAATTATACAGTATAAGCTAACACAATTCTATCAGAATGTTTATATCATTGAAAACTATTTACATTGTTGCTTTTCCAATTTTTCCCCTGAGGGTGACAACTCTTTCATATGAGTTCTTGAATCTATCTCACATAACTTCAGGTTTCTACCACTAGATAACTCTAATAAAGAAATAATTCCAGTCAACCATCATTTTGCCATCCATTTAAGAGCTGAATGGTTGCCTATTTCATTCATAATGAGGCTGCCAGCCTCACATACGAGTCAAGATTAAATGGCCTATGTGAGGGGATTGCCCTTTGATTGGAGAATGGCTGAACAAACTGTGGTATCTATTGGTGATGGAATACTATTGTGCTCAAAGGAATAATAAACTGGAGGAATTCCATGGGAACTAAAATAACCTCCAGGAAGTGATGCAGAGCGAAAGGAGCAGAATCAGGAGAACATTGTACACAGAGACTGATACACTGTAGTACAATCGAATGTCATGGACTTCTCTACTAGCTATGCAATAATCCAGGACAGTTCTGAGGGACTTATGAGAAAGACACTATCCACATTCAGAGAAAGAACTGTGGGAGTAGAAACACAGAAGAAAAGTAACTGCTTGATCACTTGGGTCTATGGGGATATGATTGGGGACTCTAAACAATTGCCCAAGTGCAAATATTAATAATATGGAAATAGATCTTGATCAATGACACATGTAAAACCTAGTGGAAGTACTCGTTGGCTATGGGAGGGGGATGGGAGGAGGAGAGGGAAAGAACATGTGAATCATGTAACCATGGAAAAATGTTCTAAATTAATTAAATAAATAAACTTAAAAAAAGATTAAATGGCCTACCTGGATCAATCCAATGGTATTTAATAAATCAATTAGAAGACACAGAACATGAAGAAAGAAAAGCAAAAACGACTGTGAATAATTAGTAACTTAGAACCAGCAGTATTTTTATTTTATTTTATTTTTTAAAACCCATACCTTCCATCTTGGAATCAATACTGTGTATTGGTTCCAAGGCAGAAGAGTGGTAAGGGCTAGGCAATGAGGGTTAAGTGACTTGTCCAGCTAGGAAGTGTCTGAGGCCATATTTGAACCTAGGACCTTCCGTCTCTAGGCCTGGCTCCCAATCCACTGACACCTCCAGCTGCTCCCCCCCGCAGTATTTTTAAAAGAAAATTTCAATTGTGTAGCAACAATTCAGTATGCATGTTCCCATCCCAATCATTACATGGTCATATACACACACTAAAGCTTAGAGGGAACATTGTTCTCTGGTATAATTCTCTTTCTTTCCCTTTCCATTGTACTTTTAAGATTATCAATGCATAACAGAATCATTCCCAAACCTTTTGGCTAATTAGATTCCCTCATGGCCTCTGATGAGAGCAGAGTTCATGAGACAAGTGTGCCATCTCTCTATATTAGAATGTAAGTAGTTTATCTTTGTCCTTTATCAGTTTGTTTGTATTTATTGTTTGTATTTCCTCTTAACTCCTGTGTTTCACCTTCAAAGTTCTGGATGGTTTTGGTCTTTTCATCAGAAATATTTGGAAATCCTCTATTTCATTAAAGAGCCATTTCCCCTCCTTTATGACTTTATTTAGCTTTACTGGGTAAATAATTCTTGGCTACAAGTTCATATTCTTTTCCTTTTGGAAAATGGTCACGTCTTTATAGTGGTAACATGATTATGTGAGATCTTGACTGTGACTCTTTGGTGCTTTAATTCTTTCTTTCTTACTTCATGTGATAATTTCTTTTGGCCTGGAAACTTTGGATTTTGGCTATAATGTTCCAGGGAGTTTTTGTGTTGGGATTGCTTTCAGAAGGTGATTGGAGGATCCTTCTATTTCTACTTTACCCTTTGGTTCTAAAATATATGGACAGTTTTCTATGAAAATTTCCTGACATATGACATATAGGCTCGTTTTTTGCATTCTATACTTAATTTTTTCTCTTTAAACCATTTTTCAGATCAGTTGATTTAACTATGAAATATCTTAGTTTTTCCCCATTTTTCTCAGTCTTTTGGCTTTGTTTTATTATTTCTTTTATCATGGAGTCATTGGTTTCTATTTGGTCTAACTTTTAGAGATTTAATTTCTGGGGCAAGGTTTTGTATTTATTGTACCAAGCTGTTAATTACTCTTCCAATTTTTTTTCCTATACCTCATTTCTTTTCCATTTCCCCCTCTTAAATACTCAAATTTTAATGGCAAAAAACATTGTTAAAGTCTTTTTTAAAGTTCATGCTTCTCTCTTTCAAAGATTCTAGTTAAATCTGTGTCCAAGCCATGTTTTAGTATGAGACTTTGCTTGTAGATGTTTTGGAATTATTCTCTTCTTCTGGGTTGGTGTCTTCTGTATACCTGTAACCATGATAGCTTTTTACAATGAGATTTTTTTTGTTTGTTTGTTTGCTCATGTTTCCAGTCTCTTTCTTGCCTTCAGATTTTATATTAAGGGTGGGTTCTCTGTGCTTTTATAAAAAAGGTCAGAGATGTTTCTATTGTTGCTTTGCTGGGATATTGAGTATTGTATTATTCCAGAATCTCAGGGACAATTCAGGCTGGAGGCCTACAAGTTTTCGGTGTTCCTAAAATTGTCTGAGCCAGGACAAATTTTGATTGCTATCCCCTGGTCAGAATTCTACAAGTTCTTAAACTGGGTTTGGGTCTGAGCAACAGTAGAATGCTGCTGGGATTAAGTTATTGTGAGCCAACTAGTTCAGAATTGTAAAAATGGAGATTTTGAACCCTAGACTTCATTCCCCAGAAGACCTTGGTATTTTCCAGAATTCCCTATAATCTTTCCTGAGTCTCCACGTTGGCAAGATCACAGTTGGTATTTAACTGGCAGTAATGCCTCCCACCCTTCTCTCTTCCTTTGCAAAGATGTAGCAAGTATAGTGGTAAGCTAAGTGAGGGGATTTTAAATGGGCTAATCAGCCATGGGCATGTGGTTTTTATTTTGTATCTTCTTTATTCCTTGATTTCTAATGATCCTTAATAAACCTCATTAAATATAATATTATTAGAGATATAATTTTAAAATTTATAGAATAACAACTTCAGGCTTTCTTTTGTTTTGGGATTTCTGACTGCCAAAGGCCTCAAATTGGACCAAAGGCTGAAACTGATACTCCATTCTGCTCTGGAATCTGAGCTACACTTCTGATACTTTTGATTTTGCTCTTCTTTCTGTACAGCATCAGTGAACTTTTTCCAAGTTTGAGTGCCCAGAGAGCAAATAGGAACTGCTTGCTTTGGGCAGCTGGACAGAGGGGTGGAGCATACAGAAAATGTCCTTGGGCACTGGGAAGAGGGAGAACAGAGAAGCTCCTCAGTGTTGGCTCTGCACCTGTGCCATGTCTTTGCCAATGCTGACCTAGGGCCAGAGACAGTTGGAGGGAAAGGGGACCTGAGCAGGTCCTCTCCACTGTCTTGAATCTGTGAACCTGAATTGGGTAGTGGGTAACAAAGTTGTTGTAAACATCTGTCTCAGATGTGGTTCCTAGTATGGATCTGGGACTCCTTTTATCCCTGTGCATAACCTCTCCCTGGGCATTTCAAGGTCCTATTCTCAGTGTCCAGAGACTTTTCTATCCCCTTGGGCTGAACTGGGCTAGAAATATGTCTCATTGTGACTTTTTCTTGGTTTTCTCCATCAGGACTTAGTCTGCTGTGTTTTCTAGATCTGTTGCAAGTTTTCTTGGACAGATCACTTTAATTTTTCTGCTAGTCTGCCATCTTGACTCTGACTCACAGAATTTCAATATTTTCCCATCCCTCTTGGGCTGACATCTATAGAGTTTTACTTCAGGTGACTATACCAATCCTTTAAAATTTGTTCTCCCAAAATTGAAAATGAACATCAAAATATGCTTGCTTTTCCTCTTCTTTATCATAAACTCCAAGAGGTAGTGATTACTTCTCTCTGAGGTTCATATAATTTCTGTCCTAGCAGGAATGGATCCATTTATAATTTGTATTGATTTCCTAGTCTATGCATAGTATTAAATTATACTAAAGAGTAATTTTGATCACTAAAATGTTGGCAATAAGCCAATAAATTCTCAAATATTTTCCAAATAATAAATTTTCAATAAAATACATATTACATGAAAAAAGAGCTCTGGTCATGTCCTGACATTTAATTATCACATTCCTTCTGGATTTCAGTGGTATGTGATAAGGCTATAAGCCCTAAAAAAGAGGATGAAGAAAATTTTAACAAATATTTTCTAGATTTTACAACTACTTTCCAAAAGCTTGAGTTACACTTAGAAAATTTTATTCTTTTGCTATGAAAAGGTCAATAGGATGACATAAAGACAGCTAAATAGAAAGCAAATAAAATCTTTTCTTTAGCTTTTGACTATGTATATGAAATTATTATTAATCAAAAAATGTCCAAAATAAACAGAATGACATAATTATAGGTGGTATTCTCTTTATAATGTATAATATCTTTATAACATTGTCACAAAATGGAGATGAATATCTTTGAAGTAGAATAAGACAAAAACCTCTAAAGAAAATGAAAAGTATTATTCAATATGTATAAGCTTATTTCAGTTTGTCTCTGATTAAGAAAAAGTATTCTCAAAATAACATTTGTAAATAAGTTATTTTATTAAGATTTTCTGCAATAGCCTTATATCCACCCTCCAAATTGTAATTTATTAGGTAAGTATACTCGGGAAAGATAATCTGATGAAATAAATGTTAAAGCTTGAATTTCTGCTTTCATTTTCAATTCTGCCATTATTTCCATCTGTAAATAAACACAAAATATAGTCATACTAAATCCTTTTGCTGTAGAATATTATAGACATATCACTAATGTACCTTCCAAGTTTAGCCTAGGCTATTCCTAAACCATGTATAATATAATAGCCTCTGGGGGAAATCAGACTGTTTATTAGCCCTTGGTGCTAAAAATACCTATGTTAAGAAAAGCTCAGCTTCAGTTCCTTTTATAATTAGGTCAGGATTCCTAAAGAAAAAATCTAAGTTCCTAAAACGGATTTGCCTTGAAATTCCTAAATATTATTTTAAAAGACTACATAACCAATATAAAGAAGAAAATGCTCTTCATTCTTATCAGCATTTCTAAAAGGAGTCTAGTCAAAATATTAATAATCATGTATTATCAAACATCTTTAAAAGTTCTTTAGAACACAATTTTTGACACATAGATATTGATTATAAAACTTCTCAGAAAATAGTTTCTAAATGTTGCATGTTAGAATGCAATAACTTTTTCTTATACTAAAGTTAGTAAAATACACTTAATATAGCATAAAACATTTCAATTTATAAGCAAATATATTCTGTACTTCTTTTTTCCAAAATGGTTGGCATGTAATATAAGGTCTCTTCAGGATGCTATCAAGTTTCATCTGGTCTTGTTTAGTTAGTGGAATTAATGTACCTCTAGGTACATTTAATCTGGGAAAAAAAGCATAGGTTAAAAAAATTAATGAAAGCAAAATATTTTTGTAATTTGTATTTATAGTTTAATCAGATTTCTTTTATAGTATCATATATTGTTTCTGTGTTACTATATCTCTAACAGATAACCAACCTAGTAAAATTTAGAAAAGCTTATCAAATTGATCCCAGGCTAACAAAAATTTCAATTATCACAAAAGAGTTGCAATCTTCCTGAAGGACTAAAATATGACACCCCAGAAATAATAGACAAAAAAATTAGAAAAACAAACAAAAAACCCAACAATATTATTTCCAACTATGAAGATGAAAACAATTTTGTTTTAGCCAAATAAACATTTAAAAAATTGAATATATAAGCAGGCAGCAACTTTGGTAAAAAGGAGGAAAGAAATCAGAGTAGTGCTTCTCTAACAATTCCTGTCCATGTTCTACAAAATATAATATTGGTTTTATTGAAAGAAATAAGGGAGAAGTAAAAGAAAAAGAAAGGAAGAGGAAAAAGAAAGAGGGAAATTAAAGCATGAAAGAAATGCTGTTTCCAAAGAGTTTGTAGGCTCAGAAATAAAGAAATAGAACTAAAGCTGCTGAATTGTGACATGCCGTTCTCCTAAGGAGGGCACTATTTTTAGAGGGAAATATGGAAAGATACTCTTTGCTATTTAATACACTAAATATAATTAAAAGAGTAGTGGTGTCAAACTCAAAAAGACATTGAGGCTATTAAACAATGCATAAAGATTCTTGAGGGTTGTATATTGATTTAGGAAACTACATATTCATATATTTCTCTTTTTATTAATATGTTAACACATTAAAATATAAGAGAAACTACATTTTAATCTAGTTCTGGCTGTGCTCAGGAATGTTGTGAGCTACATGTGACCTGTGAGTCACATAAATGATACCTCTTCAAAACAGCACATCTTAAGTGCCAATTGTCCTAGCCATATATAATAAAGTGACATCTCAATTTACCAGAATCCATTACTGTATTTCTTAATTCATAATTTATCTGTATTTTTCTGTACTTTGCTGTTATGAGAAAGCCAAATCTCAAGAAAATAAACTCTTATCAGGGATTTAGTAGAAACAAAAGCAATTTTTAGGTTATGGCAGAGGGGCAATATTCATTTAGACCCGTATCCTAGGGGATTCTATACTTATAGAATTAGTGCTATATTGATGATTGATTACACTGACGCATGTACTAAGTATATTAATACATTTTAGAAAGATTTTCAACTTACAGAGTTGAAAGAGAAATTCTGATTAACTCTCAAATTAATGAAAGCATTTAATCAAACAGAATACCCTATTTCCTAAGCATTCAGTTTCAGTAAATCAATCAATGAAGGGTTTAATTAAAAGTTATCTAAAATAATTCAAAGTAGAAGTGGAAAATGAAAATGGAAAATTCTCAACAATTCTTCTTTAGTGACTTGTTAAGTTTATTCTTTTACATTCTGTGGTTTCTATAGAAATATTTTTAAAAGGACATTTCAACTAAAATTGCTAACCTTTTAATATCAGAGGGAAGAAGACCAAGCCATCTGATAGTTGGAACTGTAAGATTATGAGCTTCAAAAGACATGGACTAAAATAAAAGATAAACATATATTAAAATGGTACTAAGTTGCAGAGAATACTAGCATTCTGCCATTTTCATTATTGTGATATATAGGAGAACCCAGTAGTGTTGTGTGGCTCTTGACTTCTACATGCTCTCTATCATGTAGCCTCCTACCCTTAACTCTACAGTAGTATGAGAAATAGCAGCAAAGTTTTAAATTAAGGATCTGTTTAAGAAGAATGCTATTCAATATTTCTGGGTCTTTTATCATTTCCCTAGAAATCAACACTACAATATAACTAGCCTCTTTCACTTCAACTTCTAGCACTGTCTTCTTTGATACTTGTTATTCAATTACTTTTTTCATATCAATTTTTATTTTAAGAGAATTTGGTTATATAAAGAAAAATGCCATAAATTTAAAAAAATATGACAAATTCCTCAATTTCACTATTGTTGATAATAAAATTGAGCACAGATTGGTGATAATGGCAATTTCTTGGGATTATAAAGAAAAGTTATGAGATTCCAAATAGTTCCCTAGTGACCAGACAATATTATTCCAACCAATCTGCTACAACTCTGGCCTACAAGATCCTATTGATAATGGATAATAACTCTTATTTAGTATTAACGCTATATATTTCATAGTTGTACTAGTTACTGTGGAGTCTTGTATCAAAATAAATAAAACAGAATCAATTATAGAATCTATAGCTAGATGGTGTCATCACACATTTCTCTTGTTTTTTGCTTAACAGTGATTTTAGATCGATGAAGAAATTGTCAAATGTGATTAGCACATTACTTAAAAAAATAAATAGTATAATAGTAAGAGAAATATTCAGCTATACGTACCATAGATCCATACTTATAGATGCACATTATTTCTATGCCTGTTAAACAAAATTAACTTTAAAAATCAGTTGTTATATTTTATCTAGTATATACATTTTTACAATTTATTTTCATGTATATTGCACATAAGACGATCTGAATCTCTGAGTAGAATAGAACAAAAGCAATAGAAGCTTATCCCAGATGATCATTATTGCTATAACTTCATTTAATAAATGACTTTACTCTTTAGGAATCAAAATTAGTAAGTTTCTTTCTCAAATAATTACTTTAAAGAAAAATAAATCCTCAAGAGAAATAAAATATCTGCTATGAATAAATTCAAATTATAATTTGCTTTTATATAGTCAGTCAGTTACCATGTGGATCAGCATCCACTAGAGTGAAAATAGGAAGATGAAATGTATCCCACAGTTTTTTGACTAGAAGTCTTGTGTTCAGATCTGGTACTCCTTTGCCCTAAGAGTAAATTTAAATATCTGTTAGTTAAGAGTAAAATTAGAACAATAATACTCAAAATAATACTCAAAAATAATACTCAAACTTTATTAGTGGTTTAAAGAAGGACATTTAGATTTCAATTAACATTCAATGGTTCAATGAATCTTTATTTAAGATAACAGATAGTTTGATTGACTAATAAATAAGTGTGTTGCTGAGCCAAAATACTAAATTATCTTTAAGGATCTGTATAGCTCTAAGACTATGCCATTCTAAATGTTGTTGATATTTTTATTAACCTTATTATTATATTTCTCAAGCTACAGTCTGAAGAACTCTTCTCTTTCCTTCCTTTACTTTCTTCCTTGGGAAAAATTTTTAATTTTTATAGCTTCAGCTATCACCTCTACATGAATCTGAAATTGGAATGCCCGGTCTTTTAATTTAAGTTCTATTCATTTAAACCTTTGCAATTAGATTTTTTTTACTGTCACCTCAAATTAAGTATTCTCACAATTAAACTCATGTTTTCCAATTCAAAATAGATACACTTTCCAACTTCCCTGTCTGATGATAGTACCACTCTTCTTTATCTCAATGACATAGCCTAAAAACTTTGGTGACATTTTTGCTTTTTCTCTCTTCAATGACTGGCATATACCAATTAGTTACCAAGTTCTGTTCATTTTTCCTTTGAAATAGCTCGTTTTCCATTCTTTCTTTTCCATATTCATTGCTATCATATTTGTTCAAGATTTTATCTGGATTTACTGCACTCCTGGATTACTTGAACAGCCTCTTTGCTGGCTACCACGGTTCTTCTCCCTCCGCCTATCTATCCTACTGATATACCTGTCTTTCTCAACCAGGATATTTGCCATATAGCTTTTGTAAAGTTTTCTTGATCCTCCTCACACATCCTCCCACACTTGACCCCATAATGCTGTCTCCTTTTCAAATATATACCATATTTATTTGTAAAAATGTTTCCTAACAGTAGGACACAATTTCCTTGAAGTCAAGAATAAAAACTGTTTTATTTTTTATCTTTTTATACATAGCACCTTGGGCACTTAATTTTATTTAATTGAATCATGTTATTCCTCTTATTAAAACATCAATAAAAATTAGT
Source organism: Monodelphis domestica (assembly GCF_027887165.1). NCBI lineage: Eukaryota > Metazoa > Chordata > Mammalia > Didelphimorphia > Didelphidae > Monodelphis > Monodelphis domestica. Next base: position 494,388,094 of record NC_077227.1, read on the forward strand.
GAATGTCAATTTCCTATCAAATCTATAGCTGTCAAATGAAGGAGCTGAATTAGCTAATTTCTGAGGTTTCTTCCAGTTCTAAATCTGTGATTCTATGATATAGGACAAATGATCTGGCTTTCAAGGCCTTTCATAATTTTTCTTTACCCAGTTTATTCAGCCTTGTTTTTTATTATTCCCCAGCATGAACTCTCCATTCAAATTGTCATTTTCTTTGCTGTTCCATGCATAATCATTCTCTATTCCATTCCTTTATTTATATTATTTCATTATCTGAAATGCCTTTCTCCTCTATCCACATTCTTTTACCTCTTCTTTAATGCTAAGCTCAAAGTCTACCTCCTCCATAAAGCCTTTCTTTGTTTTGACATCTGAATTCTTCCAGCACCTACAAAATTTGTGCCTCAGAACACTTAAATGTATATTTTATATTGTCCTTAATTACTTCATGCATATTAATCTGTCTCTCCAATTAGATTGTGGGCCCCTTAAGGGCAGGTACATTATTTTATTTTGCATTCTTATAGTGCCTACTCTAATAATAGACTTAGGCTTCATCTCAGTAAATATATGTTAATTAATTGATATTAAAATGCTATGATATGCAAAATTGAGTGTAGCAGTGAGTTTAGAACAGTATTTGTGATTTCAGAATTGGCATTAGCACCAAAGCTGCATCATAATAGTAGTCTATCTAAACCATGTGCCTGTAGTAGAACCTCACTATAAATGGCCAAATTGAAAATTATATAGTATTAAAAATAAAGAAAAATAAAATAAAATAGTGAAGTATCATAACTGGCTGACCTGAACATTGTACCTAGACCATAAGTTCCTTTAATAAGATAAAGTGACCATCTACTATGGGTTCTTACTTCAATAAATAGTGATAGTTTTATCTTAAGGTAATAAATTAAAAATGAGAGTCAGTCTAGAGTAATAAACAAAGGGTCAGCTTCAAAGTTTGATAATTTGAATTTAAGTCCTGCTTCTGACCCATCCTGGCTGTATCATCTTGAGCAAATGAATTAACATCTCACTTTTCCTGGTAATTTAAGAATAGAAGCTTGAATCAGTGTCAACTTGCATTTGTGGAGGCAGTTTTTCCATGAGTTCTTTACTTCAATGATATCAAGAGTACAGAGAAATTAAGAAAGTGTCTTCATTGAAAGTTTTGAAAAAATATAAATGCATTTCTTAAATAGACATGTCTGTTTAATATTACAACTACTTATCTGGCATATTAAATTGAGCAAAATTTTATTAAGTACCTACCATGTGCAAGGCACTTTACTAGACTCTACAGATAATAAGAGATGATATAGTCCTCTATACCCAAGAAGTTCACAATCAACTTGAGTGATAACACACAATTTCAGGTATAAAGTGAAGAACCATATCTTGTAAATAAGATGACTATGAAAACTATAGAGATCTCTTAAAAACATTAAAATCCATCTTTGCAAATCATGATAAAAAGCTTGATTTTTTAAAGCTGTCAATACCGTAATAATTATGCAAGGAGATAGTTTATTGCAGAAGTTATCATCTAGGAGTCGTTGAAATGTTGCATCTTTTTCTACAATTAGGAGGAATTTAGCATTTGTGATCAGATCTTTTGTGTTAAGGCAGAATCATGTGTAAGATGAAAGCAAGTACATTTATCTATAATAGTCATCTGAACAATTAATGCTAAAAGTAAAGATTCAGAAACAATAATACTTTTCCTAATTTAATTTTAGATTTAAAAATGCAGGTGAAAATGAACTTTTAAAACATGGACTGTTTCTTAAGTATTTTAAAAACAGTTCAGCTTAACTTTCTACTAAAAGGATACTTCGAATTCCTTGGATATTAGATGGTACAGCAACTGCCTAAATATGGTTAAAAAAAAAAAGATGCTATTTGAAACAAAAAGTAAGCACAGCCATATTTAGTAATTAAAACCAAAATTACATGGTAATCATTTTCCTCCTGAAACATCAGTCACAAGAGATTAATGGCTCCCTAGAAATAAAATCTTTGACTCAGGCTATCTTATAATTTCTATCTTTATTAATGTGGATGAAAAACAGAAACAGTAGTAAAAAGATGAACCGATTCTTAATTTCTTATGAAGAAATCTATTCAACTTCATAATCTATGCCTCCAAGTTAGTAACCTGACCATTCCTTGCTGTTATATGCTTTTTTTGCATTTCAAAAGCCCAGCATTTGAAGATTTTATAACATTGTGTACTAAAAAGAAAAGTTTTCTATTTCAAATGAATAATGTTTAAAAATGCTAGGTATAAACAAAATGTATGGGTAAAAATTATATCACCGTTGCCACTGAAATTTGGAATAAATTTGGAATTTTGGAAAATCGTGAAGATAATATACCAACAACCAGTCTAAACTTTCTTATCCAGTTTTATGTTTGAAATCTCAAACTCCAAAGTAACCTCCTTAAAATCTGAAATAACATAAATAATATAATGTTTTTAAAAAAGTTAAAACACTTAAATGCTGTCAAAAGTGTGGCTAAAACATGCCAAGGTTTTACTGATAAATACCGTTGAACCGCAAGTACAATTCACTTTGGTACCATCTTCCTCAATGTAGCTTAGACTACCAGCAATTAGACCCTTTGAAGTAGACAGCTGAAAAATAAAACACAAACATAGTTGACCAGATTTTTTTACCATCATAACTCTGTATGCAGTTTTGTCTCTCCTTGAGTTCATCTACAATGAGGTATATATTTAATGTAAGGATGCAAAATTAAAAATGTTTCTTTTTGATTGTGAAATTAGTAGTCATTAGTAAACAAATATATTTAAATATGCAATAAAAATAAAGAATTATATAATAAACTGTGAGCTTTTGTTGTATACATTAAAATATATTCCTATATTTTGCAATTTAAGAAAATACAGGAAAAGAAAAATACATGTATTGCAATTTAAGAAGTGAATAAAAAATAATATGGATTTGGATATTACTAAGGATATTTATAAACTCTTGCTTTTTGAGTAGGTCATGCTTAAGTAGGAGAATACTATCATATTATTATACTCTACCTAAGAGTATATTTTTAAAGTGTTCCTTTAAATGAAAACATAGCTGAATAATAAACATAAATTAAAATTTTAAGCTCTTCATATTTAGGTATAAAAAGAATCTATCAAAAGAAAATTGTGAACTTCGAAATTTTCATTCTAATTAAGATATTGCTTATGTAAATAGGATGAAGCATTTTGGTCAGAGGCAGAAAAATATTTTTAAAGGGTACTTACAATATGTAGATTCCTCCTTGGTACTTTTAACATACAGGAAATGTCATTGATTATATTGTCCACAATCTTCTGGTTACCAAATAGTTGGATATCAGTATAATATATGTCTCTATGAAAAAAAAATTTCTTTAAATAACCTCATTTTCTTCAGAGAAAAAGGTACCTTAAAGAAATAAGTATATAAACTATTTTGTTTTACTACCAATAGTCCTATTTCCTTAAATAAATGTTATGCCATCAGAAATATTTAAATACTCTATAAATAAAGGGACATGAAGTTATATATTTACCAAAGATATCCAAAGGGCAAAATACATAGTGGCTCTATTGTTAATACAATTAAATCCTCATGTTATTTTTTAAAAAGTAGTTTTACAATTGAAATATAGTTACCTTTTGGTTGCATAAGTGTTGCTTTGGACTAATTTGTAGATCATAGATAATATTTTAAGAATTAGAGCTGGAAAATAAAATCAACCTACATATTATTCATTCTACATTATTAACTCATCGTATATTGTTAATAACACAAACTGTAATTACCTTCTTCTAAAAATAAAGACATATGAATAAAGAAAATGCAATAACTTAAAAGAAGATAACCATTTGCCGAATTAATTTCAATTACTTGACAAAGTTCCAACAGCATTTTAAAATACATTCCCAAAGAAGAATTGAATAAAGGTTTCCTAAGAATCAGTTAAAGGTACTTGATTTTTAAACCAAAAAAACTGAAACATTTTCTATTGATCACATATTCTGAGAGAACATTTGTTCTAGCATTATTTTCATAGTTATTGGCAACACTAAACTGAAGTAAATTTACTTCCAGGAAAAATGTGCTGTGTTCAAAGAATTGGCAAAATAGGAACAAATGAAAGGATAGAATATATTTTATTAACCCTAAAATATTAAGAAAATGTTATTTTACCAAATCGTTGAGCTGATTTTGCTGAATCACTTTTGATTTTTTTGGTGGTACAATGAGGTATCATTTGTAGACCCACAGAATCTTCAAACCTAGTAATTTTTTTTTAATAATGGGAAACAAAGTAAAGGGGGAAATGAGCTTTGGAATGTCAAATTATACACTTAATTGTACTACTCTATAAAACTTTTTGTTTAAAAAGCACTAAAAATATTTTAATACTAAATTTATCCTTCATAATTCCATGTATATTCCAAATTCTTAGATTAGACCTTAATCCATCTATTTCTAAAAATCTATATAAAATTATTTTCATGGGAAAACATATTGTATTATGAAACATCTTGTGTACTTTGTATGAGTTTTACATCCATATTTATTACTTTGAAAATTGCACATTAATTTCTCTCCAAAGTTACTTGAAAAACACAGCTCTGCACACAATATTACACTTTTGCATTGTTAGCTAACTGAACTACCAAATATGTCCTTAAGGTGGCAGAACACACCAAGCACAGTGAGAACAGACTAGATGTCAATATTACATACATTAGATCCTGAATCAAAGCTGCATCCAAAATGTAGTATAAGTTTATATTAATATAGAAATAGCAAAGCAATTTCAAATTATAAAAACTATGCTAAGTGCATTTTATTATTAAAAAAGCAGCAATTTTGACCTAGTAATTATTTCTATTCTTTTGGCAGATTATAAATTAATCAATAAGCATTATGCTAAACTCTGGAACTAAGAAGAAAAATGAAACAGACCCTACTCTCAAGGAGATTCTATTCTTTCTGAAGAGATAGGTACATATATAAATTTATTTATACATATACATGCATCTGTATGTATGCACATATATGAAAAACATACGAGTCTAGAGACTGTGATTTTAGTAGCTAGAAAGTGGCTCAGGGCAGGCTCCTTTTGGAAAATACTATTTTAATTGCCTTTTGAAACAAGACAAAAGATTCAGAGAGGTAGAGGTGAAGAGGGAATGTATTCCAGGCATGGGGGAAAGAAAAATCAGTATGAAGGTATGAAACTGAGGACAAGTTGAAAAGGTTCAAAAATCAGAGGCATTTGGGGGGCAGCTTGGTGTCTCCGTGGATTGACAGCCAGGCCCAGAGATGGGAGGTCCTTCAAATCTGGCCTCAGACACTTCCTAGCTTGTGACTCTGGGCAAGTCACTTAACCCTTATTTCCTAGCCCTTACCCCTTTTTTGCCTTAAAACCAAAACACAGTATTGATTCTAAGATAAAAGGTGAGGATTAAAAAACAAATAAACAAAGCAAAACAAAACAAAACCAGAAGCATTTGTATTTAATCCATATGCAAAAATGAGTCACTGGAGTTTAATGAGTAAGAGTGATATAGTTTGACCTGCACTGCAGGAAAATCACTTTGGTAGATATATGAAAGATGGATTGAAGAGACAGAAGAGATAGGCAAGGAAACCAATTAGTATGCTTTTGCAATATGAAAGGTGATAAGGATATAAACTAGAGTGGTGGTCTCATGAATGGAAAGAAAAAGATGCCAGAGATGTTGCAGAAGTAGAAATGGCAAAATTTGACAACTATTTGGATATGTGGCATGAAGGGGAAAGTGGAGGACACCAGATAATGCTGAGGATGAAAACCTGAGTGGAAAGAATTCCTGGCAATGTCCCCAACAGAAATAGTAAAGTTCAAAAGAGTTTTTTTTTTTTTAAACTGTTTTGGACAAGATGTCTGAAATAAATCAATTAAATTGTGAAGTAGGAAAATGCTTCCATTCTGATTTTCATGTTATTTAGTAGACTATAAACTGTTTCCCCTGCAAAAAAAAAAACTGCAGAATTGAGGTCCTATAATCAAATTGATTATGGGAATGACCTAGCAAGATGACAAAAGTACCTCATGATTTTTACTTTTTATGGGAATACAGAATCAATTTGATCAGAATGTTCAATAAACAATGTTAACCTTATGACATTTATGCTGACTTAAAACTTAAAAACAAATAATGCCCACTTGATATTTTCCCAGTTCGATCTGTTGTCTATTTTGAGGAAAGGTGCTTCATTTCGTGAGAGGCTTATGATGATATCTTGGATAATATTTTCTATAGCTGCAAGAACCTCAGAACTGAAATTATGAACAAATAATGATTTAATATGACAATTGTAATACTTCTTTTAGTATATGTCAGACCTCCCTAAATCAATAACAATAAATCTCAGTATTTCTTGAATTTTTATACTCCATAGTATACATGTTGATATATATGTGTATACACACACACACACATATATATATATACATTTTTATAGTACATTTCTTCCACTAAATCATAGAAAAGCTGTAATCAAGGGGTTAAGTTTGTTCCTTTACAACTACTAAGAGAGGAAAGATAAGTTGTAGTTACATTTTTTTAGACAAAAAAATTCCTATTTGTTTCAGCTTTCTGTTACAAATACAAACCTACAAGCTTGAAATTCTAGTCATATTTTAAACTAAATGGTGCAATCCTGACTTTGACTACAAATTACATAAATTTAGTTTCCAAAGTAAAAAAAAAAGTTATCAAATGGGTAAAATATATTTCAGTCTATAGCACCTAATTAGTCACTAGGAAAGAATGCTGTAGAAAATTAACTATACAAGTCTTTATAATAAAGGACAATGGATTTGTAAGAACGAGTTTTTAAAAACTTGTTGTAAATTGTTAGCTTCTCTAAGATACGATCAAGTAAAGTGACACAATTTAAAGTAGAGGTTTCTTTTACCCCACCCTACTTTAATTCTCTTCCAAATTGAATCATTCTGATAGATAGGTTCACATGTTTGTTTCATTTTATTTTATGGAAGGAAGTATTCTCAAAGAAGAGCTATTTATTTGTACTACATAGAGTGAAGGCATTAATAAACTGAGGGATGGCAGTAACATAGCTCTTCGAAAAATGTATTAATATAGGTAGACAGATAACACTCAACTGACTTTAGATGCCCTATTATCATTACAAAGATCATTTTATATTAACAACTTTAACTTTTGAGACTATTTAAAAGCTTATTAGCTAAAACAGTGGACCCAGGTTATGAAACTCTCAGTCATCATTTCCCCCATAATCTAACTTAATAAATTTCTTGGAAGTCCCTTTAAAAAATATGGACAACTTAAGGTCTTTGGGAATAAACTAAAATTTTCATTATTTTTTTCAACAGACTATTCCCCCCCCCCCCCCCCCACTGATCCCACTGATTTGGCAATTTATTATCACAGGAAAAAAAGAGAGGGAGAGAAAAGAAAAAAAGAACAAAATGTCTCTTGTTAAACAAGACTTTAAAGCCCAACAATGCCATTCCTAAAATGATGCTACAAAACATAAGATTTCACGAATCATAAATGGCAAACCTAGGTGGAGCCAGGTGGATTGGAATAAGAAATGTGGTTCCAGTTATAAAGGACAAGGGTACAGTCATGTCAGAGCATTGTAGAAAAGCCACAAAGTAGCTTTTTCCCTGACAAAGGTTAACTGGGGCAATTGAGAGAGTTGAATCTAAAGGGAATTCCAGACTATTTCCACCTCTGAGGTAATTTTTTCTTTTTTTTTTTAAGTAAAGACTAGGTCTATTTAAGTCACTGAGGCTACTCTTTAACTCTTTCTTGGAAGGCAAATGAGATTGGTGCAGAGATCCTAGCAGGGAAGAGGCCACATGTAGAGGATGAGGCAGTCCCCTGGCTCCCTTCTCCCCCCCCCCCCCCAATGCTCCCCCATACCCCTCCCCCCCCAGCAGCAAAGCTGCCTTCCAAAAGTTTTGTTTTTTTAATTCATGCCTGCTAGTTCGCTACCTCGAGGCCTCCTTACGGGGGGCCTCTCCATGGCCTTCCTTCAGGGACTTGATCAGGGAGACCCTGTGCTGGTCCAAAACCCTGAAGAAAGAGGCTTTGGAACTCCAGGGTGTAAAAGCCATTGAGTTAGCTCGGGGAGAAAGAGGGAAGAGAGCGGGAGAAGGCCAGGTGTGCGTATGCGTCAGCACCGTTACCAACACCGACTCTAGTCCGCCTCCTCTGGACTGCCCTAGGCTGCTTTCCCCACGCGCGTTCTTCTCTCACCAACCAATCCGAGGTAAGGAAAGAGCAACCCATCAGCCAATCCCAGGTGAGAAAAGGGAACGGGATGGGGAGGAGGACGCGGAGGGTGAGGCGCCGAGGACTACTATGCGCATGCGTTATCCCTCTAACCCCCCCCCCCCCCCAGCCAGTTAGCCGACTTGTGCAAGTGCCTTCTGTCAGGTGTGAGTCCTACCCAGAGAGGCTGGGGTTTGGATCTTGAAGCCGAGAACTTTTGGTGTACTGCCATGTTGTGGTATACTGGTATGATATTTAGAGAGCTGACTTTAGAACCAGATATACTTTGGGTACAAGTATTACAGGCTGTTGGGTGGTGCAATGAGTAGAGCGCTGCACCTGTAGTTAGCTATGTTTAGTTCAAATCCAGCCTCTAGACACCGTTTGCTTCAGTTTCTTCAACTGTAAAATGGAGAAAATGATGTCACCTACGTCCCAGGGTTGTGGGGAGGGTCGAATGCGAAAATATATGTAAATTCATTAGCACACAGTAGGTGCTTAATAAATCTGTTTCCTGTCCTACAAATCCCACCTTTTGATTTTATACTGCGACCCAGAGCAAGTCTCTTGATCTTTTAGTGCCCTAGGCACCTCTTAGACAATTTAAATGGCAATGAAAGTGCTGATTTGCTTTGGCAAAGTCTGTTTTCTCGGAGAGAGCTCTTAATACAAGTGAAATCTCAGGTCTAGTTGTTTCCCCAAAGCTAAAGGAAGCTTTCTTTTATATTTGTTCCCTCCTTCTTCCCCTCTCCCCCTTTAGAAGGAATGTAAGATCCTTGAAGGCAAATGTCTGGTTTAGCGCTGTGCCTGGCAGCGTAGTAAGTACACTAGAATAAATGCTTCTGGACTGACAAACTTAGTGTACAGAGGTTTGACACCCAAGAAGCCCTTTCAGAGGAACAGTGTCTGGCCATTTTACAGATAACTTAGAAAAACACACAGTAGTCATTTGGTAGATTTCATCTGTTTAGGGTCTTTTTTGTCCACTTTCTCCCTTTAACTATGTATTTCCCTTACTGTCAGGGAATACAGTGTTTCTCCTGCCTTCTCCACCCCTTTTGGGGATACGAATTTTCAAATTTACAAATAATTTTCCTCACAATGGTATGCTTGTTTATATGTGGAGGTCAGGGGACAGGAGGTTGAGGCAGGTATTTATTCTCATTTTATAGATGAGAGAGGTAAAATGATTTGCCCATGATCTCACAACTAGTAATATTATGCATGGATATGAAACCCTGGTCTCATTACTCCTTAAGTTCAGCATTCTTTCCACCATACCATGCTGTCTAGCTAATGCAGGAGCATCCGGAGTGGAAACATCTGGGAAGAGAAAAAGCATCTACTTGAACTGTCTTTTACATACTTCTTGCCTAGGAGGCAGTCAAGTGTCATTTTCTTAGGTCCTAGGGAAAGTGGTGAGGCAGAGACAGAGTGAGATACACATACAGAGAAGAGACACTACACCCTAAAGAAAACAATCTTTGACAGTCTTTGAATTATGATACTTTAAAAGTTTCCAGACTCTTTCATCATGTATGTAGTTTGCCTTAATTCTCAATTATTTAGTGATCTGAGAAAAAATTTTTAAAAAGAGCTAATTCTTTATTTTCAATGCATCCCTCCTGGTTGCTTGACGTATTTCCTGACTCTGAGATTGTCTTATGTAAAAGGATTTATTAAATGAGGAAATTCTTTTGCAAGAAAGCAGTTGTTTTGTTTCTCTAGGTTTCAGATTCCTCACTTGCAATTCAATTAAACAAATACTTATTAAGTATTTGTTATGTGCAAGACTTTTTGCTAAATACCAGAATAATAAAAGCAATAATTCATATTTCCATAAGGCTTACAACAAATGATGAGGAAGGAAGCATATTAGCATTACAATTCATAGAAAAGGAAATGAATGATTGAGAGTGAGAAGGGTTCTAGTCTTGTTCTATCTCTGTCTTTTTCTCTTTTTATAGTGGATGAAACTGAGACCCCAAAAGGCTAAATGATTTATCCTATATCACACAAGTAAAATGAAGCAGAGCTTGGATTTGAACCCAAAATTTCTGGCTTAAAAATCACTTTTCCCTCCCTTATACCATGCTGTGTCCTAGGGGTCTCATGGCTAGCTTCAGAACCAGGTCTAAATAATTTCTTAGACTTCAAAATAAGCATAATCTCTAATGTCCTCTAAAGTTCTATGAATGTCTTTAATCTCAAATGAGATAATGTTTGTAAAAGGCTTTGTAAATTTGAGAGCATTTATATTTTTATATAAGCTTTAATTTATATTATTTAGCAATTCAATTTAATAACTGTTAAGCACCTATTTTCTGTGTAACATTAAAAGTACAGAGAATAGAAGGACAAAACCAAAACAACTGCTGATCTCAAGAAATTTACATTATTCTGGTGGTAATATAGCATATGTATTGGTTTTTTTGGTTGTTTTTCAGTGTTTTTGACTCATGACCCCTTTCTGGTTTTCTTTGCAAAGATACTAGACTGGTTAGCCATTTCCTTCTCTAGCTCATTTTATAGATGAAGAAAATGAGGCAAGGAGGGTTGAGTGACTTGCTCAGGATGGTTACACAGTTAGTAAGTGTCTGAGGCTGAATTTGAACTCAGAAAGATGAGTCTTCCTGACTCCAAGCCCAGAGTTCCATCTACTGTGCCACCTACGTGCACTAATATAGTATATACAGTACACAAATAAGAAAATAGAAGATAATTTGGGGAGAGGGAATACTAACAACTGGGTTTGGGGAAGTGGGGTGGGGAAAGAATCAGGGAAAGTACCTGATTGGAGAGGACTTGAACTAAGACACAACTGTAACCAGAAAGTGGAGTTTTATCCTGTCACAACAATGAAATTTGCAATTTAAAAATTTGTTACATTTTGATAATACTTTCATTTTTTTTCAGCTGTATAGAAATTAGTCTGAAAGAATAATTAAAGACAGGAAGCTACTAGAAATCTTAAGGCCAGTGACCTTGTGATATCTCTAAGGTCTCCCCTCACTCAGGTCAGTGTTCCAAGATCTTTCTCCTCCTTAGCACATAAGCACATAAGGTCGAAGGATCTCTTCTCCCTCCAATAATTTATTGGAGAGAATGCTTAGTGCTGATTTCCCCAGATCCCATTTTGTACCATCTGCCTTGGGCCCCCAAATTGCTAGTTATATTTGTGAAGGAAACTAATGGTCCAAAATAGTGATGGTGAAGGAGTCTATTCCAGGCCTGCACAGGGGAACAACCTGTATAAGGTAAAAAAACTAGAGATAACAACCCTGTTCAGAAAACAGCTAGTAGGTCAATTTGCCTAAAATATAGAGTTCATGATGGTAGTCATCTGAAAACAAATTATAGAGAGGCCAATTAGAGTAGATTGTGGAAGGTCTTAAATTACAGGCTGAATTTGTATTTTATTTTAAAGGCAGTATTGGATGAAATTTTTTGAACACTAGAATGACATAGTCCTCCTTCCCCCTTAGGAAGAGTATTTTGGCAGCTATATGGAAAATACATTGGAGAGAGGAAAGACAAGAAGCAAGGAAATTATTTAGAAGATTTTTCTATGAATCTAGGTAAAAGCTGATGAGAGATTGAATTAGGATAGTGACCATGAGAAAAGAGGAGAGAGAAACTGTGGTTGTAAAATCAACAATTGATTATCAACATGTTATGATACTATTTATAATCAATGCCTCTACTTCCTTTCCATTCACTCTCTCTCTTTGTCTGTCTGTCTCTGCATCTGTCTCTATCTGTCTGTCTCCTTATCACCCACCCCCCTTCTCTCTCAGACCTTTTTTCAATATTCATTCTTGATATCTGAAGCTTTTGACAGTGTTGATAATCCTCCTCTTTTTGGTACTCTCTTCTCTCTAGGTTTCCATGACACTACTCTATCTTACTTCTCTCTTGGCACCTGTCTGATTACTCATACTCAGTCTCTTTTGCTGGTTCATCAAATTTGTGTTCATTAAGAGTGGGTGTCCTCTAAAGCTCTGTCCTGCATTCTTTTTATTTTTCTATTATTTTATTTGCTGATCTCTTCAGTTTCCATGCTTTCAATGATCATGTCTATGCTGATGATTCTCAGATCTGCTTTTCCAGCCATAACTTCTTTCCTAACCTCCCAAAAGCCCATTAGATATGTCAAACTAGATGTTCTATAGATATCTTTAAATCATTACGTCCAAACTGAACTCATTATCTCCTCCCCAAATCCTTCTTTTTCTTCCTAATTTCCTAAACACTGTTGAGGGCATCACCAAACTCCAAGTTACACAGGTTCATAATATAGTGTAATCATTAACTCCTCATTCTCTCTAGCCCATCATAGTCAATCTGTCTTCCAAGGCCTGATGATTTTACCTTTAAAGCATCTCTTATATATGCTCCTTTTCCTCTTTGCATACTATCACAGCCCTGGTATAGGCCATCAATATCTCATGCCTGAACTATTACAATCACCTGTTGGTTTGTCTCCCTACCACAAATGTCTCCTTACTCTAATACATTCTCTACTCAACTGTCAGAGCCATCTACCTAAAGCATAGGTCTGACTGGGTTACACCTCTTACTCAATAAACTACAGTGGCTCCCTATTACCAACAGGATCAAATATAAAATCCTCAGGTGTTTAAAACTCTTTATAACCTACCCTCTCCTTTCCAGTCTTTTTTCCCCCATAGCCCATCCCCACTATATACTCTTAAAAGAAAACACTTTACCTTCTCCCTTAGTAACAACTCTAGGACAGAAGCACAAGGGCTAGGCAAAGGGAATCAAATGACTTGCCCAAGATCACACAACTAGACCTTCCAGATACTCTTCAATTCAGTGACACTGGCCTCCTTTCTGTTTCTTGTGCAAGAAATTTCATCTTCTGACTCCAGGCATTTTTATTGACTGTCCCCTATGTATGGAATGCTCTCCCTACTCATCTCTACTTCCTGGATTCCCTGGTTTCCTTTAAGTCCCAACTAAAACTTTGTGTACTAGAAGTTTGTTCTAAATCCCCTTAATGTTAATATCTTCTCTTTTGATTGTCTTCAATTTATCCTGTATGAAGCCTGTTTGTAAGTAGTTATTTTCATGTTGACTTTTTTCACTAGACTAGAGCCACTTGAGAGCAGATATTGTCTTTTAGCCTTTGTATTCTTAGTGAGTGATTATCATAGTATCTGGCACATAGTAGGCACTTGTGATTTTTAATTAGTTGTTTAGTCTTCTCTAACTCTTTGTGACCCCATGGATCATTGTGTTGCCTATGGAATTTTCTTGGCAAAAATACTGGAATGGTTTGCCATTTCCTTCTCCCCTGAAATCTTTTGTCAGTCAATCAGAGGTTAACTTACTTGCACAGGGTTATTCAGCTAGGAAGTGTCTGAGGTTGAATTTGAACTCAGGTCTTCCTGACTCCAAGCCCAAACCTCTGAGTCACTGAGTCATCAGCTATCTTTTTTTTTTTAACCCTCACTTTCTGTCTTAGAATCAATACTATGTGTTGGCTCCAAGGCAGAAAAGTGATAAGGGCTAGGCAATGGGGGTCAAGTGAATTGCCCAGGGTCACACAGGTAGGAAGTGTCTGAGATCAGATTTGAACTTACAACCTCCAGTCTCTAGGCCTGGCTTTCTATCCACTGAACTACCCAGCTGCCCCCCAGCTGTCTTAATAAATGGTTATTCACTTACTGACTCATTATCTAACAGAGAAAATATCCCCATTTTACAAATAAGGATATTGAGGGATTTAAGTGACTTGCCTATGGTCACTTCAGTACTTCAGATTTCTATGCCTTTATTACAAATATAGGCCTTTTCTTACTAGATGGACATTATAATTTTCTTTTGTTGAAAAAGTCTGTTACTTCACACTCAAAGCTTTTAGTGATTGGCCTTTTCAAATTTAGTTAGTACTTTGAGAACACATTAATATAATGTCCTTTTCAAGGCCTATAGTTGAAGCTTTTTCTGGGAGGTAGGACCTGTCAGAGCTTGTGCTCCATTGGCAGGGCATTAAAGAACCCAGGGTCACCTCCCATGACATGATGAGGCATCAGAGGAGAATTCTGATGGCCATATAGAACTAGTATGGAGAAGCTAGGTGGTGCACTGGATAGAGTACATACTTGGAGTCAGAAAGATCTGAGTTTAAATCTGTTCTTAGATACTTATTAGTTATGTGAACCTGAGCAAGTTACTTCCCATCTGCCTGCCTCAGTTTCCTCAACTATGAAATGAGGTTAATAAAATAGTGCCTAACTCCTAAGGTTGTTGTGAGGATCAAATGAGATAGTATTTGTAAAAGTACATTGCAACTTTAAAGCCCTCTGTAAATGATATGATTGTTATTATTACACAGGGGACCATGGACTCCAACTTAGGTTTCTGATTTAAAGTCTAAAGTGTTTTATAAGGACATTGACAATGACTATAGATAAAAAAGAGGAAGTCACAAACAAAAAATTCTAGCATATGGGTCAGCTAATGTGAAAGCGGTTCAGTGAAGATTGCTTAAATGGGGAATGGAGCTAAACTGGCTTTGTGTTATTTTACTTTGTCTAAGTTGACTTCAAAACTATAAAATGAAGGACATTTTTAAAAAAATTAGCTAGGATAAGAGCCTCAATTGTGAGAGGAAAATCTACGCCCTTCTGTGCTGAATTATTGCTGGAATAAATAAGAACACAACCAGTTAACTATAGCTGACATAATATTAAAGTCCTGGGGCTGTGAGAGAGAACAAGTATGTAATCAAAACAGTAAATTGAACAAACCCATAATAAACCTTGCATTCCAGCAGGGGAAACCTCAAGGTATGGACATAAAAGCAAGGTACTGCAGTTCACACAGAGTCAGACAAAGGGAGGAGGAATTAGCAAATGCTTCCAATGCTCAGATCTTGAATCTTAATTCTGTGGCCTCCAGGTATCCTGAGATCACTCAGGTAACATTTATGCAAACCCCCTGCAGCTCTTTTCAAAAACTCCACATCAAAGCCAACAGTGCGGTAGTTTAATGTTTGATATAGAACCAGAAAAACAATATTATGCCCTTAGCAACCAATTGCAAATAAAAAATGGCAAATGTGAACTTGTAGGGAGTTCTTCTAATGAATTATTTCTTCCAAAGGGGTAGTTAAGGTCTCAACATTTGCAAAGGGTGTGATCCAAAAGCTGAGCTCTTAGTGCAAGGGCCCAGGCCTAGGCAGCAATTTCTAAATTAAAAGCATTCCTCTCTCTGCCCTTCCCCTCCCCCCCCCCCCCCCCCATCATCTGTCTTTACTCAAAGCCAAACCTGAACATCCAGAGAATTGTCTGAGTTAGGATACTACCTTTATGTTCCATGTAGGGTGGAAAGAAACATGGTTTAAATTATGAATAATTATTGCTTCCAGTGCTAACAAGCTGAGAAAGGAAAGGGAAACAAAGGGAGGGGGGAAAACACAAACCAAAAACAATCTAGTAGTAACAATGAGATGATTATTTCTTTTGGACTACAAAAATCACAAATAGCCAGAAGATGGTGCCAAAGTGGTTACAGTCAGGAGAGATGATTCCTTAAATGTAAATGATAGGTTTGAAATATTTATTTAAAAAATACAGGTACGTAGGTCCTTGAAATTCCTAAAGCAAATACTGTAATCTTTTCTAGTTAATGGCAATAGGAACTTGAATGGGAGGAATTACCTCCTGTGATTGTAGAGGGTTTTTATGAGACAGTCGGAGAACATGATCGTTGGAACTATTAAGGGACATTAGAGGTCATCTAATACAACTCCATTTTATAGATGAGCAAACTGAGATCCAAAGAGGGGAAGGGACTTGCCCTCAGTCACAGACCCAGGTAAATGAGGGAACTGGGACTCCTACTCAACTCTTTCAATTCTAAGACATTATTCTTTCCATTAAACCAATCTCACTCCTCCTTCCTATTCCAACTCACCTGTTCCTCTTCATCCTCCCCTCCTTATATCCTACGGATTCTTTCAATATCCTCTTTCTAATTTTTCCCTACCATCTCTTCCCATTACTGTTCTCAATCACTCTACCACAGTCCTTCCCGTATTCCTTGGTAGATGAAGGCAGAAGAAACAGAGAACCTAAGGCACTGGACAATAAAACTGATTTTTTTTTTCATCAAAGCTATAGTTTGATGAAAGAACCATTTTTTCCCCTGTTAGAGTATTATTATGTTCTGGGACTCTAGTGAATTTTACTTTCTTAGGGAGCCAGAAGTAAGATATACATTTTGATAAGGTGATCTATCTGCTGTGCAAACTACTCCCCAAATTAAATGTATCAAATGACCACTATGAGAAAAATAATGAGAAAAAATTATAGAGAAGAAAAGCATTAAAACAAGTATTTTATGTTGGGTATATAATAGAATGGAGGCAAGATGGAATAACAGAGAAAGCACTGAATGAACAAATTAATTATTGAAAGAAAAACAATTATTAAATTCTTATATATGAAAAGTATTGTTCCAAGTGCTGGGAATATAAATAGAAAAATGGAGACAGTCTCTGATTTCAAGGATCTCACATTTTAATAACAGAGATATCGGTGATAGGCTCAAGGTCCAGAATGGAACATTTTTTGAATATGGCCACTGTGGGAATTTATTTTGCTTAACTATGCTTCTTTTTTTTTTTTACAATAATTTTATTTTTCTTTTCTTTTTCTATGGGGGGGGGGGGGGACAGATTTTCATTCACTGAAAAAACCAAAATAATTTTTAAAGAGAATAGAAATAAAGACAACATTTAAAGGAAGTTTCAGCTGAAGGTCAGTTGGAAAGAGTGCATGGTCCTTTTATTAGTCTATGTCCTTACAGAAGCAGTAAATAGCAGTAAGTAGCAGAAAGTAGGTACCTTGGTCCTCGAGTAGAGATTCCTAACGCAAATTAATCCTAAAGTAATCTTGAACTTTCAAAAAAAAATTCAAAGTATGAAGTAGATATGGCATTAAGCAGGTATAGCAAGTTAGTGTGACATGGTGGCTAGAGTTCCATTCTTGGTAGAGACTTGGGTTCAAATCCTGCCATAGACACTGGCCGTGTAATGAGGCAAATCACTTAATTTTTCTGAGTTTTGCTTTCCTTATCTATTAAATAAAGGTAATAATAGCAACTACCTCATAGAACTGCCATGAGAATGACAAAGAATGTTGCAAACCTCAAAACAGTAGATAAATACAAAACATGATTGTTTTATTATTGTTGTTATTATATACATATATACCACATATATGGCAAATACTGCTTATATACCATATATGTACTAATGAATCTTCTTTAGTCTCTTTTCCACTTACCAAGTAATATTTGATTCTGATTTTAAACCACTTGATAATGCCAACAATTTTGATGTCAAAGAACTTTCTTTTCTGGTTCTTCAGTAGCTATGGGTGCTGTGAAGATAGGATTAACTTTTCCCTTGTCTATTTTTAGCTAATCAAATCAAGAAATTAAAGTACAATTACTTACCATCAAGTATGAGAGTTTGCAAATCACTTACTAGATGAAGTGACAACTCCAAAGGCTACTGACCCCCCCCCCCCCCCCTTGGGCAGTGCTAGGCAAATTGAAAGATTGCCATTGGTTTCTGTGAAGAAGGGAAGTGACAGGAAGTGACAGGTAGTGATGTGGGAAAAGGGGGTATAAAAAGAGACCAACATAGTTTAGCTTTCATACCCTTCCTGGTATTTGGAGAGATTGGTTCTGGGCATTCCTTTCCTGGCTTCTGGAGAAATTGATTGGTGAGATTTCTGCTTTAGCTTTGGAGGAGGCTGCATTTGTGGAACCCTGGCTGAAGACACCACCGGGACTTCTGGCTTGAAGAGATTCCTGCCTTGGTGGCTCTGCAAGGAGACCCTCTCTGCTCTTTGGTGTTTCGGTGGGACAATCCCTGCTGTGTGAGTTCTGTGCGGAGACTCTTTTCCTTGGATCTGGCATCAACTTACTGGTGAGTGACTTGGACTTCCATGTGAAGATTGGAACTTTGTTGGGAAGCAAGCTGAATTTCATCAGATCAGCACTTAGGGTAAGCTAGGCAACTCCTTACCTCATTCCCTTCTACATTTCATACTTCAACTCTTTCTCTTCCTCATTATAAATAAAAGCTGCTGGGGGCAGCTGGGTAGCTCAGTGGATTGAGAGCCAGTCCTAGAGATGGGAGGTCCTAGGTTCAAATCTGGCCTCAGACACTTCCCAGCTGTGTGACCCTGGGCAAGTCATTTGACCCCCATTGCCTAGCCCTTACCACTCTTCTGCCTTGGAGTCAATACACAGTATTGACTCCAAGATGGAAGGTAAGGGTTTAAAAAAAAAAACCAAACAAATAAATAAAAGCTGCTAATAGTATTTTCTGGCTTAGGGATAATATTTTGAATTCAGTGACCATGATATTGAATTTATAACTCTTATTTAGTCAAAACCCCAATTTAACCCTTACAGTGCCGGGGAGGTAGAGCATTCACACCTGCAGAAAGAGTCATCAGGTTGCATCTCTAAAGGGGTTGCTTCCCAGGAGGATGACTATCAGGGCCTGGCTGGCAGCCAGGCAGGTGGTGTTCTTGGGTTTCAAAATCTAGTTATGCTGAAACTGCTCATGGTAGTGCTACAAATTGTGCAGTGGATTTAGAATCAGAGAGCTTACATTCAAAGCCCAGTTCTGCTACCTCATTATTTCTATGATATTGGGTAAGTAACTTCTAACCAAGTCTCCATTTCCTTCTCTTTAAAAAGAGGGGATTAGACAAGATTACCTTTGAGGGCCTTTCCAGCTTTAAGATTCCATGACCATGACTAGTAATAATAAACATTCCATGAAAGTACAACTGTTAGCACTGAAAGGAACTTTATGGATTGTCTGGTCAAGCCTTCCTCGTTTTATAGAGGAAGAATATGAGGCCCTAAACTGAAAACACATCAATAGCATTTAAAAATCATTATATGTTATTGAGAATGAACTAACCAGAACAGGGGGAGATAAGGAGAGGAGAAACAATTAATTTGTCTTGACTAAAAGATTACTTTTACTCAGGGTTCC
Source organism: Monodelphis domestica (assembly GCF_027887165.1). Taxonomy (NCBI): domain Eukaryota; kingdom Metazoa; phylum Chordata; class Mammalia; order Didelphimorphia; family Didelphidae; genus Monodelphis; species Monodelphis domestica. The sequence goes on from NC_077227.1 coordinate 494,407,476, forward strand.
CAAACTTTTTACACAGGGGCCCAGTTCACTGTCCCTCAGACCACTGGAGGGCCAGACTATTGAAAAAACAAACAAACTATGAACAAATCTGTATAGCGCTATCTGGGTTAATGGAGGCTGCAGCGCTGGCTGTGACGGGCCTGTCACACCTTGCACAGGCCCATCACTGCCACCACCATACTGGACAGCAGTATACACAGTGTGGAATCCCCTCCCCCAGATTACTGCTCACCATGCTGACATCTTCCATTGTGCAGCCACATAATCCTTTGTTCAGTGCCTCATTCTCCTTCAGTTACTCTCAGAATAAGGCACCACACAAAGGATGATGTCACCGGAAGTAGTACTGTACGTGAGCGATGCCTTGCTTTGTGGCACTGCCACATATAGTGCTCCTCTCACTGACTACCAATAAAAGAGGTGCCCCTTCTGGAAGTATGGTGGGGGCCGGATAAATGACCTCTGGGGGCCACATGTGGCCTGCCATATGCCATGGGGCCGTAGTTTGGGGACTTCTGCTTTTACTCTTTATAATAACAGTGAAAATTCCTTGGGAAAAATTTGTAATGCTATGTTCCCACCCCCCCCCCCCGACCCTTTTTTCCACTATAGCCATGAACTGCGTTTTGCCACAAACAGAACCTGACTCATTCCTTTTTCTTTTTCTTTTTTTTAATTGCAGCTTTCCTTCTCATTGGGCTAATAATTAATCTTTTTCTCTTTCTCCCTCTTATAGTTGAATAGCTAGAGCAATGTCCTTGAGACACCCAATCATAGCTATTTGTTTGCCAACCTTGCACAAAAGTCTTCTCATTTATGTGTGTGAAAGATTGTTTTAGAACTATCAGAAGCTCTTTCTACTTGACCAAAGATTTTTGAAATGATTTTACATTTTCCTGGTTAAAGATTTTTTTTTGCTCTCTTGATCTTTCAAAAAAAAAATCTTTCAAGTTGTAAAGTAGATTTAGCATTAATGCAAATATAGCAAGTTAGTGTGGCATGGTGGAAAGAATTTGAGTCTTGGTAGAGAAGACTTGGGTTTAAATTCTGCCATAGACACTGACTATGTAACAAGGAAAGTCACTTAACTTTTCTGAGACAAAAATAGAGATAATAATGGCAATTATCTCATAGAACTGCCATGAGAATGACAAAAAATTTAGCAAACCTCAAAGCAGTATATAAGTACACAGTATTATTATTATTATTGTTTCTGTTATTTTTCCTCTCATCTATATATCCAAATATTTAACTATATATAGCAGACAGAGACCAAAATGTTTTTATTATATACAACAGTGTTTTATTTGGAATTAGTAGTTTTGCATTCTATTTATATTTCTATAAGACTCCAGGCATATTACTTGATTTCTCTTGAATGGAAAATGGAAGATACTTTACAGGGCAATACATTAATAATTTAATAATTAATAATTTTACAGGAAAATACTTTGTAAATCTTTCAGTGATAAGAAATACAAAAAAAATATTAATGACTATTCAATTAGTACTAATTTAGACTTTTTAGCCACAACAGGGTCCTTATTTCTTAATAAGCTTAGTCCATGCTTATTGGATTCTAGTCCCATTCTATAGATGAGGAAATTGAAGTGTTGAGTATTGGTCATCTCCAATTGAGGTTTCAAAAGCTTGTAAGTGGATTATAAGAATGTAATAAATAATGTTAGGTTCCCAGACTTCATTTTAGGAAGTCTTTTGTTTTAAAAAAAAATAAAAGAGAGGGAAGGGAAGGGAAGGGAAGGGAAGGGAAGGGAAGGGAAGGGAAGGGAAGGGAAGGGAAGGGAAGGGAACGGAAGGGAAGGGAAGGGAAGGGACATACCCCGATGAGGAAGGCTTGGACCTTCGATATGAAGAGTGTGAAAGAGAAGAAAGCCCCCCTTCCTCAAAGCAGGGTTCCGGGGAGACAGCAGCTGTAACGAGTTGACTCAGAGAGAGGAGAGGGGGGTTTGAAGATTTTCCCTCCTTCTGCCTTCCCTCCTTAGCTAAAGGTGCTCTCTCCAATTCCCTCTTGTCCCCCCTCCACTACTCGAGACCAAAAGATCTCCCCTCGATTCCGTTCACTCACATTCAGCTTGGGGAAGAGATAACTTTTAATGTTAACTCAATCAGGTAATACAGAAGGAATAATGGGCAGGGAAGAATGGGAAAAGGAAAGTGGAAAAGGGGGTCCCTGATTCTATCTAAATCCTTTTCCTTCCCTCCTCGACTTTGGGGGGAACTCAGACCTTGGCAGCCTGAGTCCCCCTGAGAGAAAGACAGGTTGACTCACCCCTGGGCAACAGGAACTGAGGTAAAGTCTGCTCAGGTTTCTCTTCAGAAAGTCCCTTCAATTGGGAAGTGTTGGAGGGAAAGATTTACAGTCACCAACAGGAAAAATGGGTAACCCTCAGGAGAAAGTCTCTTCTCTCTTTGACGTCTCCAGACGGAGAGCCCCCCACTTCTCTTCTAGCCAGAGTCTTCTCTCCTCAGGAAATTCCACTCCTGGAGCCCTTCCTCACTCAAGGTGATCAATTTCATATACTCTCCAGTCCGGCACTTTTTCTCTAGTGCTGGCCTCTATCACAAATCCTCCATTTCCTGTTGTTCCCGTGGTGCCACCTTGGCCCACGCCAGTTACTTATCTTCTATGTCTAGTCTAATCTATCTATGCTACTTATTGTTCCCATCTAACCTCCCCCCTCCCAAAATAATAAATCTTATCCTAATCTATTTGCTAATCTAAGTTCCTATCTTATGCTAAGATTGAGTTGTGGGAAGAGGGTTAGGATTGTGTATCAACAAAGATTTTTACAATATAACAATTTCTTAATTCAAAAGTCATTCCTATAGCAATCAATATAAAATTTAAATCTTAAGTAAAATTGAACTATCCTATGCCTTATATAATGCTAATTCCAATGTAACAATTCATAACATTTATAGGTATATATATATATATATATATATGTGTGTATATATATATATACACATATATATATTAACTTGTATCTAAATGAAATCTGATTTAGTCTGTCCCTATGTTACCTCTCTAGTTATAATATTCCCTTTTCCACCCTAAACGACTCTGTCCCTGTCTATTAACGGTTAGTATTTTAACTTTCCTTTCTATCTATATTAATGGACTATATAATTATTATATTACATATATACATGTCTGTTATTTTTATTAGAGTCCCATCTCACAATTAAAGAACTGAAAATAGCATTTTGCCTCTATGAACCAGATTTTGAGGATGTAGAAATTCTTTTATCTGAACTTTTTACAACCCAGGAACATACAAATTTTATTGAGCAAACTAGAAAAGATTCTTCACTTATGAGCTGGCCAGAAGTTTTTGAGGATCTGGATTTTTCTAATCCAAGATCAATGGCTTATCTAAGAAAATTCTGTGAGGATCTATTGCAGGGAATGAAGCAGTTGTCAGAAAGACCCAATGCATGGGGAAAATTTGACAGATTATCCCAAGAAAGAAACGAACACTCAAGAACATTTATTGATCACCTTATCGAAAAATCTGAGGGACTGTTAGGTTTTAGCTATGATTCAAAAGAAGCAGCAGTACACATGAGGAGACAATTTCTCAAGGGCTGTGATAAGCACTTGAGGGATTTCTTCAGGAATTATTACCCTAAGTTTGACACCATCTCACTTAATGAACTTAGAGACATTGACACCTATCTTCATGATAACTAAGTAGATCAAGAAAAAGAAAAGAATGATCTAAAGAAAAAGCTCCAAGAGACCTCTGAAATATTAAGGCAGAAAGAATTAGAGGAGGTTAAAAACCCGACTACATTTAAGACATTTAACAGACAAACCACATAGTATAGACAGACACCCCAAAGTCAACAGAGAGTGCAAAGAGGTACCAGGACTTGCTTTTTTGTGTTCTTGTCAAGGACACATATTAAGAAACTGCCCAATGAAATATCACTATGAACAGGGTCAAAATAAGAGAGATGGGAAAGGTCAAAATACAAATGGTACAAAACAGTGATGAAGAACAGGAACCTTGAGTACATTAAGCTTTATGATAAAGTTCATTAAGATTTAGATGAATGGGACACAAATTGGCATAGTGAACACCTGAATTCAGAACAAGCCAGCTTTTCTGATTCTGATTCTGATTCAGCAATTGAAAACATAGGAAACTCATTATCAGTAGAGGAAATACTGTATATTACAGGAGTCCATAGTTTTGAAGAATTTTGTAAGAAATATGACTTAGGGGACAGTGACACTGATTTGGAAGTAATATGATAGAGAACTTGGTACCAGTACTGGTTTGAGTTCTATAGGGTAGCAAACAACACAAAATCTTATAAGAACCCAGACTGGTACTAGGCATAAGATCTGACATGTGATCCATGAAATTAAAAAAAAAAAACACTTTAATCAAATCAGAAAAACCCCTAAGCCCATAGTGAAAAGCCCTGGTTGGAAAAAAAAAAAACTGAGACAAATCCATGAACCCCAGTAAATGTAGATGAAAACCACCCAAGATACTATTGAAGCTTTTTACCCAAACAAAATTATTGCATGTAACCAAAACAGGATAATGCCCAAGACAGTATAAATTTGGGTTAGTTAGATCAGGGAGGATTAGAGTAGCCTGTGAAACACAAGAGAAGCAGTTCCTTGCGGAACCTGGGAGTTTATTTGGGTGGATTTAGAATCCCTTAGAATTATTATACCTATATATGAATTTCAATCTCAAGCCTAGACTAACATATCATTAACCTCTACAATAAACCACATAGGAATAGAATAATCACTTTACAACCACACATTAAGAAAGATACCTACATTCATTACAAAAAAAAGAAAAAATCTCACTTGTACACATGAGGATGGCACAAACATCCTGTATAAAGTCTCACTCACATGCATCAAAATATTCACTCTTACATGCATGCACATGTTAATCTTACATACATGCTTGATCCTGTAGTTCTGGATACCTGAGATCATCTTTCAAGGTGAGACGACAGGTAAGTATGTATCCTGTAAAGGAGAAGGCACCCTGGACCTGTGACAAACTTCAAGCAACACCAAAGGATGAAAGACACACGGACAAATGGAAAGAACTTTGAATCAAAGACATTATGGGAAATGAACTTTGGGAAAATGGGTCATGTAAGATTAATCGCCGATCATATTAACTTCACATATAGGGAAGTACAAACACATATACATTGGAAAAAATATACATCCACCATGACATATATAGAACATGAACAAATTTCACATTGACATTAGGGGCTGTACTGTAAATAAGGACAGTTCATGAATTGTATATCTCTAAATAAATCTCTACTACCTGAAGATATATATGAATACATGTATATAAATACATGTGAAATATATGAATGTATAAAAATAGCAGACATATGTATACACATATATATATATATATATATATATAGCATAAAATAATGATCTGATCCAGTATATAGATAGAAAGGAGAGCTAAAATACTAACTGTTAATAGACAAGGACAGAGTAGTTTAGGGTGGAAAAGGGAATATTGTAACTAGAGAGGCAACATAGGGACAGGATAAATCAGATTTCCTTTGATACAAGTTAATATCTATATATATACCTATAAATGTTATGAATTGTTACATTGGAATTAGCATTATATAAGGCATAGGATAGTTCAATTTTACTTAAGATTTAAATTTTATATTGATTGCTATAGGAATGACTTTTGAATTAAGAAATTGTTATATTGTAAAAATCTTTGTTGATACACAATCCTAACCCTCTTCCCACAACTCAATCTTAGCATAAGATAGGAACTTAGATTAGCAAATAGATTAGGATAAGATTTATTATTTTGGGAGGGGGGAGGTTAGATGGGAACAATAAGTAGCATAGATAGATTAGACTAGACATAGAAGATAAGTAACTGGCGTGGGCCAAGGTGGCACCACGGGAACAACAGGAAATGGAGGATTTGTGATAGAGGCCAGCACTAGAGAAAAAGTGCCGGACTGGAGAGTATATGAAATTGATCACCTTGAGTGAGGAAGGGCTCCAGGAGTGGAATTTCCTGAGGAGAGAAGACTCTGGCTAGAAGAGAAGTGGGGGGCTCTCCATCTGGAGACGTCAAAGAGAGAAGAGATTTTCTCCTGAGGGTTACCCATTTTTCCTGTTGGTGACTGTAAATCTTTCCCTCCAACACTTCCCAATTGAAGGGACTTTCTGAAGAGAAACCTGAGCAGACTTTACCTCAGTTCCTGTTGCCCAGGGGTGAGTCAACCTGTCTTTCTCTCAGGGGGACTCAGGCTGCCAAGGTCTGAGTTCCCCCCAAAGTCGAGGAGGGAAGGAAAAGGATTTAGATAGAATCAGGGACCCCCTTTTCCACTTTCCTTTTCCCATTCTTCCCTGCCCATTATTCCTTCTGTATTACCTGATTGAGTTAACATTAAAAGTTATCTCTTCCCCAAGCTGAATGTGAGTGAACGGAATCGAGGGGAGATCTTTTGGTCTCGAGTAGTGGAGGGGGGACAAGAGGGAATTGGAGAGAGCACCTTTAGCTAAGGAGGGAAGGCAGAAGGAGGGAAAATCTTCAAACCCCCTCTCCTCTCTCTGAGCCTACCCATTATAGCTGCTGTCTCCCCTGAACCCCGCTTTGTGGGAAGAGGGGTTTCTCCTCTCTTTCCCTCTCACTCCATACTGATAGCTCAAGCCTCCCTTTAGGACTTCTAAACTTTCTTTCCTTCTCTTTTCTCAATGCTGTCCCTGTTTTTTTTTTGTTGTTGTTGAATTGAATTTATTCATATTTATTATTGCATTTTTATGGACAGTCCATCGACTAACACAGAGCAAGACCTTCGTCTTCAGTAGGGAATCTACATGAGTGGCAATGGCAAAACACAATCACTATCTGATGGTCACCTTCTAAGTGATTAGCCTCATCTCACTGGGCTAGGCTGGCCCTACTATGAAAAGCACAGGTCTTAATATGGAACCTTTTCAGCATTCCAATAGTCAAGAGTCAATTCAAACAATGATGAGAATTAGAGGAGGACTTTAGTGTGGTTAATGGCCCTGTACAAAGGAGCCATGAAAGGAGCAAAAATAAATTTTGCCTATTTCAAAATTCTTTCTAGGATTCAGCCTATGCCAAGAAAAAGGGAAATAAATACTTTTTATGTTGATCTAAACTTTCTTCAGGAGTAGCCCACCCAAGTCCATTATATTTCTCCCTTCCTGTGACACTAATCAATCCCTCCTTAATACAGCAGATCTTATTTAAGGCATCAGATAGAAGGTAATGTGACTTAAGTAATTTATATTCATACCTTAATTGAGAGGCAGAGAATGATATTTGGGATGTATGGGAAAAGGTATTTTGAAAAGTGTAAGATTCTCTTTTGCCTGTCAGACCTACCTTTGAATCTGCTCTCACTAGTGTGATAAAGGATGAAAAGGTTTGCAATTTGCAAAACTTGCAAAAACTGAGAAATGCAAACCTTAGGAATGATTGACAGTAGCATGTGACCAAAGGTCACATGGGAGCCTGAGCCTTAGGGTCTGGGAAGATTCTATGCCCAATAGTTTGTCTTCTCAGTTTCTGATGCCCTTGAATGACTGAGTCTGCTCTCCTGGAAAACCTTGAAGAGGAGTTTGCCTGTGACCAATGGAGGAAGGAGTTTTTCTGGATCTGGCTGCTGGCAGCATCAGTCTGGACTTACTTGGACATCTAACAACAAAAGATCCTGGCTCTATTGGATTTGGACTACTGATGTGAAATTGGGATATTTGGGAGGTTAAGGATTTAGTTTAGTAACATAGATTATATAGCTTAGTTAGTTATAATCTTTTAAATTAAGTTTAAGAATAAGTATATTCCTAAACCCTTATTCCTTTCCTACCCTTCCCAAACAATAAAGCAGAATTTATTTATATGTTTTTCCTCTTGTTTTTCCCTTACCCCAAATCCTACCTTAACACTAACAGCTCCTTTTAGGTATTCTTGTATTTTTATTTTTAGGATCCTTTTCTTTTCTTTTCCTCTGCTTCTAAACTTATAGATTCTCAAAGTGCTCCAAGGTCTTTCATAATAGGTTCCATGGCAACATCTGGAAGACTTGGCAGGACAGTATCAGATATTTGTATGTCATTTATAAAATGGGTATTTGCAAGTCAGTTACCATAACTATTCTGTGTTGTTTCTCTCTTTGATCAGAAGGATACCTTTACATACATACCTTTTGAGCATTATGGGAAAATGACAGCCCTGGCATTTCAATGGAATTTATCTTTTAAGTTGTTTTAATGCAGTATAATTCCAGGGCCACATGGCAGCTTGTCCACATCTCATAGAATGTTAAAATTGAAAAGGGTCCTAGAGATTCTCTAATCCAACCTCTTCATTTTACATATGGGTGTAATCAGACCCATGGCAGTGATGGCATTTTCCCAAGGTCCCACTGAAAATAGGTAATAGAGCTGCCTATAAAATATAATGGTAACAAACATAGTATAATAAAAAGGACCCCAGGTCTAGGATTAGTATCTGGGTTCATTTTCTGATTTTTAATTCTTGCTGTGTAATTTTGGGCAATTCACTTAACATCTCTCTGCCTCAGTTTCCTTATTTGTAATATGAAGAAATTGAATTAGTTTGTCCTTTAAGATCCTTTCTATTTCTAAATCTATGATCTATGATATCTCCCCCTTCCCCCAGTCTGTCTTAAGAGCCTGAAATTCTCAATATTAGTCACTTCTTGGAGTTGCCATTAAAAGTAATTTTAAGAGGGAAGCTAGGTGGCACAGAGGATTGAGAGCAAGACCTAGAGACGGGAAGGTCCTAGGTTCAAATTTGTCCTTAGACCCTTCCTAGCTGTGTGACCCTGGGCAAGTCACTTAACCCCCATTGCCTAGCCCTTACCACTCTTCTACCTTGGAACCGATATACAGTTTTGATTCTAATATGAAAGGTAAGGATTTTTTAAAAAGGAAAATAAAAGTAACTTTCAAATATATTTCTCCTCCAAGGGGGATAAGATATTAAACCATTTTCTACCATTAAAACTATAACTTATATTAACTTATCTGCTATCTAATAAGAGAGCAGGGACTTGAAAGAATTACTATAGGAGCATAGACTTAGAGTTAAAAGGGGCCTCTAGTCTAATTCCCTCATTTTTACAGATAAAATTGTACCCCAAGATTATTAAGGGCCTTAGTTATCAAAGTCATCCATATAGTAACAAAGCTTGGATTTGAACCCAGGTCCCTAGTTCCAAATCTTTCATTGTTTTCATTGTATCATCCTGCCTATCAAAGAGCCAGTAGTCTAAAGATATTAAAAAGTAAATGAATTCTTTCTTTATTTTCATTTTTAAATTTCATTCATTAAAAAAAATTGAGTTCCAAATTCTCTTTTTCCCTCTAGTCCATTCTCCCCTTATGGAGAAGACAAGCAATATAATATAAATTATACATGTGAAATGGTATAAAACATTTCTAATATTAGCCATGTTATTAAAAATTTAAGGAAAATAAAGAAAAATCATACTTTAATCTGTACTCATTCAGAATTGTCTTAGATGATAGTAACTGAGCCTTTCTCAGTTGATCCTTATGATATGACTCATTGTGTACAAGAGTCTCTTGGTTCTGTTCACTTTACTTTGTATCAGTTCATTTAAGCTTTCTCAAGTTTTTTTTTTTCTGAGACCATCTTGCTCATCATTTCTTAAAGCACAATAGTATTCCATCACACTCATATACCACAACTTGTTCAGCCATTCCTCAACTGATGGACATTCCTTCAATTTCCAATTTTTTGCTACCACAAAAAGAGCTGTTATAAATATTTTGTACCCATAGGTCCTTTTCCTTTGATCTCTTTGGAATACAGACCTAATAGTGGTATCACTAGATCAAAGACTATGCAGTTTTATACCTCCATAGGCACAGTTCCAAACTGTTCTCCAGAATAGAGGGATCAATTCACAGCTCTACCAACAATGCATTACTATCCCAATTTTCCCACCTTTCTTCCAACATGTATAATTTTCTTTTTCTGTCACATTAAACAATCTGAAAAAAATGTGATATGGTACCTCTGAGTTGCTTTAATTTGCATTTCTCTAACCAATAGTAATTTATAGTATTTTTTCATATGCCTATAGATTGCTTTGATTTCTTATAAAGCCAGCTTGTTCATTTCCTTTGACCATTTATCAGTTGGGAAATTGCTCTTATTTTTATAAAACTGACTCAGTTTCCTATATATTTGAGAAAACAAACCTTTATGAGACATGCTTCAATTTCCTCCCCCCCCCCCCTGCAGGTTTTTATTTTCCTTCTAAACTGGGCTATATTGGGGTTTTTTGGTGTAGAAACTTTGTGTAAGGACATTTTGATAAGCACCAGGGCAGGGGAAAGTGAAGGCCTATTGGGCCTCAGCAGGAGATGCCAGATTGATAGAAGAGCAGCCCCTGGGAGTTATTTAATAGGATAGAGAACCAGTTCTGAGTGTGGGGATAGTTACCTTATTAAAAATAATAGCTAACAATTACATAGTGCTTTAAAGTTTAGAAAACATGTCAGTTATATTATCTCATATATACTCCCAGAAATACTGAAGTAATATAAGAATTACATCTCATTTTACATGTAAGGAAACTGTATGGCCTTAGAGAAGCTAAATGAATTACCTGTAGTTACTACTGGAATTTTTTCCAGATCCTAGTGGTTGTTAGTTCTCTCTCCTTTCTCCCCAAATTATGTAGTATTTATTAATTTACACTAAATCTCCCTTCTCCAGTAAAATAGAAGTCCTTTGAAGGCATGTAAAGGTTAAAATTATGGTTGAGACTGAATGTAATAATTATTTTGGTCACCAAGGATTTTATTTATAAAATCCTAATGAAACACCCAAGTCACCAAGTCAGCTAGACATTTTATGTTGATTTAATTGATAGTGGAGGAGATTAAGGAGAAGGAAGAAGGAAAGGAGTAGGTTTTCTTCCTCCCCCCCACCCCCCACCTGGCTAGTACTGAGTGGGGAGATTAGGAGATTAGGAGATAAGGTTTTGGAGTATGAAGGAGGAAGAAGTCAGTTTGAATTCCAAAAAGGAAAGGTCTAAGCCAAGATGTCCGAACCTGAAATCAGCTCCAGGGCAAACTCACCGCCAAACTCAGACAAAATAACTGCCACCACTCCAAGATTGTCAGAACACCTAGCAAGCTGCCAGCCAGTTGCCTCTCCAGGGAAAGAGGAAGAGAGAGGAAGTGATGTGCCTTATATAGACAGTTTTACGTCACTTTCCTACATCTCATCTCATCATGTACCAATGATAGCTTAGCTTGATTTAGGACAGCCCAGGGGTCTGTCTGCTTTTTCTGCACATGTCTGCTGAAGGCCATTTCCTCAGATAATTAAATCTTGAGTTTTGGTGCAGACCTTCCTAATCTTGCTAAACTAAGGAGGGGGAGAAATTCAGGGTTCCCAAAACCTGATTTTGTTAGTCCAAGTATCTCTATTGTTATTGATTAGGAAATAGCTAAATCAGATCTTCTAAAGTATGGTCTGATTAGGGTGGAATAGTTTTAAAATTCACCATCCCCCGAGGCCCAAGGAGAGACTAGTCTCTCTGATGGGTCTTGTAAACATTCCAGCTATGAAATTGTGATAGTTAGAGAGGAATAGAAAAGAGAGAAAAGCAAAACCAATGTTTTGCTAGGAACATTGACAGAAAGCCAAATTAGGGGCAGTCCTCTTTGGCATAAAAGTATACATTTACAATAAATGTTCAATCAAACTTCAGTTCAATCAACCACACCCAAAGTTCATTCTGGATCTTGATGTTGTGTAGGTTTTCTGGCATCTTTCTGCAACAGTTCATTCTCTGGATTTAGGAATTAGCAAACTTCTTCCTTGAAGATCTTTCTTGAACAAAAAATTTCAAAATCTTTGATTTTTATTAAAATACAATCCCCCCCCTGCAGTGGGTGTTAAAAAACATTCAGTTCAGCTCAGGATACATTGTTGAGTTATGGGGTTGTATGAGTCAATTATTAAAAGAGTTGAAAAACAAACAAAAACAAATATATATATATATGAAAAAATATGGAAGAAAGTTAAACTTTTGGGAGAAAGAAAAAAAATTCAAAATCACAATCAAAATACCAAAATCTATGTATATAAAATGTTGAATAAGCAAGAATAAATTCATAATAGGCCCTTGTACAGATCCAATTTAAAGTAATTTCTATCCCACAAGTCTGTAGGACAGAATGCAATAATATTTCACTTACCCATTTGCAGCCAAGACTACAGGAAGTTGCCATACTCGAAGAAGGAAAGGAACTAGAATTCAATTTTTAAGGAAGCATCATTCCCTGGTCTGCCTTTTTTCATTCTCAGAGATATAGGGAGCCAGCACGATAGTCAAATTTTGGTACTTGTATGAGTACTTCACAAAGGGTGTAGATACAAGGAAGTCTTACGACTTAACATATGTCAAGCGTCACAACCTTGAGTCCACATTAGTATTTCCTGTGTGCTCTTTTTGGCACTATTCAGGTTTAGTCTGCGCTACTTGTTTTTATCCCATTTCCTGGAATCAGACACAAACATTAATCATAGTCCCATAACATTTTATCAATAAATGACAGGTTCCCACAGTTTAAAGCTTTTGAGTATGCATTGATATTATAGCAAGTATATATACATATATATTAAACTTATTTTAATGCAGAGAAAAAAAATTAATTGTATGTACCTTTAGTACAAGAAATGAAGAAAAGGGGAAAAAATCAAATATTCTAATCAAAATAAAAGAAAAGCAATAAAAAAAAAGGGAAAAAATCAGGAATTTAATGTGTTCTCGAAAAACTGTATCCACTTGTCAATGGATTATTATCTTCAATTCATGTGATAGGATAGAGTCAATCAGTCTCAACAGAAGATGTTCTCTTTACATGTGAGCAATTAATCCAAGAGTCCTTCTCTCCAACCTTTATAGATGTTGGAGTAGTTAACAATACTTGGAATGGTCCTTCCCAAGAAGGCTTAGTTGCTCCAGTATGCTGGAAATTCTTAATATACACCTTGTCTCCTGGGTTCAGGTCGTGAAGTGAAAAGTCTAGTGGTCCGGCTTGTACTGCAGCTCTGGATTCATGGAGTTCACACAGTTTGTGCTGAAATTCCTGTATATAGGAAACAATAGTAATATCTCCCCCTAATAGTGATGAATATGCAGGGGAGAAAAGCTTAGCCTGATTAGGTGGATGTCCAAAAAGCATCTTAAATGATGAGATGTGTAGGTCTCCTCTAGGCCTGCTTCCAAGATAAAATAGGGCCAGAGGGAGAATTTCAGGCAATTTTAAATGGGTCTTGCCAATCATAGTTTTAAGTTCCTTATTCATTCTTTCAACTTGGCCTGAGCTCTGGGGATGATATGGAACATGGAATTTTGGAGTTATCCCTAAGCAAGAATATATTTGATTTAAGACAGAATCAGTAAAATGACTTCTTCTATCTGAATCAATATGTGCTGGCAGGCTAAAGTGAGGAATAATTTCTTTTAAAAGCACCTTAGCAACAAAAGCCGCTCAGGTTGCAGAAAATGCTTCCAGCCATCTAGTCAGTTGATCTAATATGACTAGACAAAATTTATAATGTCTGGTCTTTGGCATTGTTATGAAATCTATCTGTAGGTACTCAAAAGGTGTGCAAGCCAGAGGACGCCCACCAAAGGCTTTGCCACAAAAGGCGTGTTGGTTATATACCTGGAAGGTAGAGCAGGCTGAACACACTTTAGAGGCTATGGTAGTTATACCAGAGGCTATCCATACTCTCTTAACAGAGTCCACAATGCCCTGGGTACCAAAGTGACCATTTTTATGAACAGATTGGCAAATTTGGTGATAGAAACTTCTAGGGAGCAGGGGTTTTCCTTCAGATGACACCCATACTCCATTAATCTGTTTTGCTTTGAATTTTTGTTTCCATTTCTCCATTTCCTTTTCATTATAGGAGAGTGATAAATTTAAATCACCAGTGGTTGTTAATGTTAAAATTAATTCAGGCCCTTCTATGGCTGCTAGCTTTGTAGTAGTATCTGCTCAGTCATTTCCCCTAGAGACAGGGTCAGTGCCACCTGTATGGGCAGAGCAATGAACTACAGCTAGGGCTTCAGGCAATTTGAGAGCAGAAAGAACTTAATTAATAATTTCTGCATTAGCTATGGATTTTCCAGCTGAGGTTAAAAATCCTCTCTGGAGTCATAGCATTCCAACTGAGTGACAAATGCCAAAGGCATATCTAGAATCTGTATAAATTGTTGCCTTTTTATCCTTGGCAATTATACAAGCACGCTTCAGAGCTATGAGTTCTGCTCCTTGAGCACTAATGTTAGAGGGTAATGAAGCTGACCACTCAGTGGCAAATTCTGAGACTACGTCAGCTCCAGTGTAATGTATGCCATCCCTCATAAAAGAGGAACCATCAGTAAATAAGATCAGATCTGCATTGTCTAAGGGGGTATCCAAGAGATTATCTCAAGGCTCTTTTTCTTTCTTAATCTCCAATAAAATATGCATCATAACTCACAAATTGGCAGAAATAGTCTATGGACTGAATATATCTCAAATGTACTACTGTGTGTGTGTGTGTGTGTGTGTGTGTGTGTGTGCATGTATATCTGTGTATATATATATATATATATATACATATATATCCTTTAGCAGTATATTGATTGAAGAAATACAAATTCATTTGAAAGTATTATTGACTCATAGTAGTTTGAATTTAGAATCCATAATCTGATTTTGGATCTTAGCTGGCCCGCTAACTGTGTGATTGAGCACATGTCATTTAATATCTTTCAATCCCAATTTCCCAATCTATTAAATGGGGATCATAATATTTGCCTATATTGGAAGGTTGTAAGGAAAATGTTTTGTAAACCTCAAAGCACTATAGATAAGAAATAATTAGATAGCACAGAGGATAGAGTGCCAGACTTTGAGTTGAAAGGACCTGGGTTCAAAACTGTCCTGAGATAATTCCTAGCTGTATAACTCCGAGTAAGTAATTTATTCCATTTGACTTGCTCTTGCCCTTCTGCCTTAGTGTTATTACTAAGACAGAAAGTAAGGATTAACAAAAGGCACTATAGACATGGGAACTATTATTATAAGTATTTATTTTCTTAATTAAAAGATACTGCATAATGTGAAGGTTCTCAATTTTTTTTTGAAAAGAGATTGCTAAACTATTTATGAAATCATCTCCCCACCCCCCAGCCAAAAAGGTTGTAAATGATTGTTTTGAAGCATTTAGTGAATGTAGGTCTTAGTGTTCTTGATTACTCATCTCTCACCTACATGCATTCTTTCCCCTTGGTCTATTTACCCATTTTCTTTCTTAGCTTTCCAAAAAAGGAAGGAAAGTGGTTGTGCACTTCATTTATGTGTATTATAACTTACTATACAGAGTTTCCCAAAAGTCTTAGTATAATTTTAAGATTGAGACAAGCAGAGTCTAATACTTTAGAAAGTGGCATAATTTAATGGAAAGACATTGCATTTGCAATCTTAACATCTTTATTTGAGGAGCTCTTCTAAGCCTTGTGACCTAGCACAAATTATGAATATCTCTGTCCCTCAATTTCTTTATTATAAGCCATGATTGGACTAGGTAATCTAAGAATTATAACATAGGAGAAAGACCACTGAATTTCTTAGTCAATCAACAAATATTTATAAAACATGTATTTTGTAACAGATACTGGGAATAGAAAGTAAAATAAAAGAGGCAGCTAGGTGGCTCAATGGATAGAGAACGAGATATGGAGATGGGAAGTCCATGGTTCAAATCTGGCCTCAGATACTTCCAAGCTGTGTGATTTTGGGCAAGTCATTTAACCCCCATTGACTACCCTTACTTTGGATTCTAAAACAGAAAGGAAAGATTTAAAAAAAAATGAAGTATACAGAGTCAAAGGAAGGCAATCTCAGAAGGAAGAACTGAGCAGTATATGTGGATGTTAGGTGTGTGTGTGTGTGTGTGTGTGTGTGTGTGTGTGTGTGTATGTTGTAGGGTAGGGGAGACTGGAAAAAGCCTGTTATAGAAGCTAGAATTTGAACTGAAGACTTGAAGGAAGCCAGGCATCAAGAGTTCTAAATTTGAATCCTCACTGGAATGCTTATTTGGTATGATACCATGAACAAATACACATCACTTTACCTTTCTGAGTCTGGTTTCTTCATATGTAAAATATGAAAAATAATACTTGTATACCTGATAGGGTTGTGGCGTGAGAGAAATGGCTTGTAAGTTTTCAAGCACTATAGAAATGTGATTTATTATTATTTGTAATAATACTGTGATCTGTAAAAAAAAAAAAAAGGATTTTAATATTTATTTGCATTATGGATCCCAGTGTTATCCACTCTTTTTTTTTGTTTGTTTTTTTATTTTGACATGAAATTGAGTTATACAAATTGCAGAGGTTGGCCATCTCTACCTTAAGGGTATAACGAACTGGTTTTGTCACAAACCAGATAGTGAAGTCATAGAAAAGTGTTGCAGAAAAAAAGTGCTTATAAATTGTAAGATACAATGGAAATGTGAGGTATTATTATTATTGCCTCCCTGGGAAGGGCCTTACAGGCCAATTATCTTAAATTGTTTATCAGTCAGGTCCTAATAATATTTGACTGCTGGTTATTGCTGTATCTTATTAGATCTTGGCATACTTTATGGGAGTTGTGGAAATACTACAAAAACATGACTTTGCCCAGTTTTGTTTATTAAAAAAAAATAGAAAAAATCAGTTGAGTACTCTGTAAACAAGGTGCTCTGGAGTAACATTTGAAATCAAGTAACAGTTTAGTAAACAGATAGATGCTTGGAAAAAGCAGATTGGAAAATCTGTTGCTAACTTAAACAAGATGAGTAACCGTAACAAAAACATGGACAGCTGTGAGTTACTCATGGACCTTCTCCACTGATGAATTTTATTTTAATAGCAGGTGTGTGTGGGTGTCTGGACGATGGGTTATAGTGTAAGAAGGGTAGACAATAGGTTGGTTACATGGTATCTGTCTAGCCTAAAGAGATACTACTCTCATGTCACCTTTGTAATTATATGTCAAACTTTGTTTACTTTCTCTTCAACCCAGGCAGAGACATTGGAGACAAAAAAGAGTAATGGAAAAAGAAGCTTGGAGAAAAGTACAAATATCTAGTTGGAGAGTCAGTTAGATGACCATATGTTCTGGAATTTATTCTGCTATTTTAATTTCAGTCTCTATCCAGAATCCACCCCGGATTAAACACAGAATTCCCAAAACAAGAAATCAGACACAACTTCCTTCTAATTAGGATTTTCCCTATATATTTTTTAGAATTTCTGAAGAACATTTGGGTCCTCACTCTTGCTTTGTAAACTTCAAATTTTTAAATTTATTTTTAAAATTAAAATATTTAATCTCCAAAGGCATAGCAATTCAATTAGATGAACATTTCCAACTTCTTTATTTTAAATAGGTTAGGCATGATAGGAATATATTAAAAGGAATAAGTCCCATTGCCTACTAGTCATTATTATATTCTACTAATTGTTTTATTTTAAGATACTTCAGGAGGAAGGAATTCTTAATGTAAATTTTCTTTTATATAGAGTTTTGCTTTTGCCCAAATCTGTTGCTTAGCCAGACCCTTTGTTTCCATGTCTGTCTCTCTCTCCTTCCATGTGGTCACCATCCTGGCAGAAACTTTTGTTTTCTTGTCAGATACAGCCTTCTAAATAGCATCCCTTTTTTATTTTTCCAGCTACAATGTGTAGGATAGTGGAAAGAATACTGGACTAAGAGCAAAGAAGACCTGAAGTCTGGTCCTAGATTACCCATAACTTGCTTTTCCCTAACCATGCTTACCATCTCCATATTAAGACTTAAAAACAATTTCAAAACTGATTTGTATGTATTTTCCAGCATATTTTGGAATTACTTGTATTAAATTTCCCTCCTAGCGCTGCCTATTGTTGTGAAGATATAGCATTGGACAAATCACTTTATTTTCTTGAACCTCATTTTTCCTCACATTTCTCTGAGTTCATTATCTTCTTTTTTTTTTGTGACAATATGAACCTTATGGTTTCCTTACGGCAGGGATAATCAACCTCTACAGTTTATATAACCTAATTTTATAACAAAAGCAGAAACACAGAGTGGAAAAATCAAATGGACCTTTTCTGGAGTTGTTTTAATTACACTATAATAGCAATGTTAAAAGGACCGTATAGTGAGTGATAAGGATTGTTCCATTCCTTCTATGTGGCCCTCATCCCTCTGATTAATTCATTGCCCAAATAGGTTTCCTGTTTTAAATGCTCCTTCTTCACTCTGGGAAATAGAAACAAAGGGTCTATAGTTCTCTTTTATCTTTTTGTTAACTTTAAGAACCCAATCATAGATGGTGTTTCTGGCAAAACTCAATGTTTGAGCTATTTTTGTTTCTTTTTTACTTGCTTCCTTCCAAATGTATTCTGAATATGCACTCCCACCAGCAAATGTGTTATTAGTTATTGTTCAGTTGTTTCAGGTGTGTCTGACTCTTCATGACCCCATTTGGGGTTTTCTTGGCAAAGATATTGGAATGGTTTGTCATTTCCTTTTCTAGATCATTTTACAGATGAGGAATTGAGGCAAATAGGGTAAAGCAACTTGCCCAGGGTTACTTGGCTAGTAAGTATCTGAGGACAGATTTGAACTGAGGAAGATGAATCTTCCTGACTCTAGGCCTGACACTCTATCCACTGCACCACCTACCTGCCCACCTAGCAATTAAGGTCAGATAATCCTATTTATAAAGACAATGCTCATCAATCAACATTTATTAAATTCGTATTATATACCAGACACTTTTTGTTGAATTTTATTGTATGTGTTAAGGACTGGAGATGTAAAAAAGAGGCAAAAGACAGTCCCTGCCCTCAAAGAGTTCACAGCCTAATAGGTTCACAAATAAATATGTACAAACAAGCTATATACAGGATAAATAGGAAAAAATTAACAAATGAAAGGCACATTTAAAAAAAAGCAAATATTATCTCATTCTCATTCATTAGAAGGAGCCATACAATTTATTGTTGTTTTGTGGAAAGAATGCTGGATTTGGAATTGGTTGATTACCTTGAGTGAGTCACTCCATGGCTCTTGTTCTCAGCGTCCTCATTTACAAAATGGAGAAGATGGACTAGATCATTTCCAAAGACCTTTCTGATTCCAAACCTCACAATCCTTTTATGCAGGGCTGTACCATCACAACCTTAAATATATAGGTGATTACCTAATTCTAGTACATGTAACTTCAAAATAAGATGGCAATTGGATACTAATATTTTGAAATAGTTGTAAATCCTAGATGTGGAGGTGGTAATCATATTTCAGGAACAAATGAAGTTAATTTGATGCTCCTCAGTTTCCCCCCAAAAAGTTCCTATCAGTAAGTCCAAGGAAGATGGATTTCTTTGCTAATATCAGCTCTACTTTTTTCAGGAAATTGGTTTAATTTAGAAGTAGTATCATCAACTCAGATCTTCTCAGTTAACTCATTAGCATGTTGTCCAGACAGGGTAAATTCAGTAAAGCAACTCGGAATGATAGTAAGAAGTAACCAACTCTTCAAGAGAATAATACATACATACAAATATATATATATATAGTCACTGAGTTCCCAGAATAAATAAGTTCTGTATCTATCATTGAGCAAGCCTATTTTAGTTTGGGTTTTTACTTAGAGCGAGGATTACTTATTTTTAAATACCTTAGCTATCCCAGGTTCAGCACAGCTGTATTGGGGGTAATAAGTATTCAATTTATGGACTGAACCCCTATCTGATATATACTATTCTATTGTTATACCATACTAAGACAAATTAATCCAATAGCAAGATCATTCAATTTAGACATGAACTAATATTAATAACAAGGTGATAAACTAGTAAAATATCCCCTACATCCATTCACAAAAGTTTCCAGTCTCTTCCCTTTTTATCAGTCATCTAATTCCTCTTCAGTTTTTCACAGCCCTCCCCCCTCCCCATCCAAGTACAGTTTCAAAACAGTGGTTTTAGAAGTCACATTTTCTTGGACAGATACTACATGGATTCTTTTTCCTAGGATTTCTTTTAGGCAGATTGCAGAATTTCTGAAAGATTTTACAATGGCGTTCCAAACATGACCCTAGAGTTAGAGAAACCATAGTCACATAATTATCTTCTCTTTCTCACTTCAACTCAATTTCAGATTTTGCTTCTGTTATCCTTACCACTAATCCAGTGTAAACTTTGTTCTGCCTTTCTAAACCTCCTGCCTTGTGAAGGAAGCATTCCCCTTCTGGAACCATCACTTGACAATATCACCATATTTCAGACTCAAGGACAATTTAAGCAGTGTGGGAATTGGTATGCAGAGAATCTCTAATTATGTGTGATATTCTTTTGGCTCCAAGAATTATAAGAAATTCTTATGGACATACCCTTTACACTTAAATTCATTTATCCTGTGGTAGATAGAATTAAAAAAAAATATCTGCTGGTAATCACATACCTTAGAATGGTAGTAAAATGCTCTTGCTGTTGGATTTATTTGACTTGGTATGTGTGGTTCAGCAACAGGGTAATTTATAAAATTATTGAATAGTAATTGCCCTAACATAGCTGTGCTAAACCTGGTGTAACCATGAAAATGTGGGTTTTCCAAGACTGTGAATTGCCAAAACTGTAAAAATAATTTTTAGTGTCTTGATTTAAATTAAAAATAAGTGGTTGCCATAGGAAAATTCCCAAATATGAAAATACCCAAGTCAGCTGGGTTTTATGGAGATTTTAATTAATACAAATGAAGGAACTAAGGGAAGAGAGAGAGAGAGAGAGAGAGAGAGAGAGAGAGAGAAAGAGAGAGAGAGAGAGAGAGAGAGGAAATAGTAGAAAGAGCCTAGGCCAAATGGCCTAGGCCTGAGCCTTAAGGGAGAGAGAGTCAGTCTTTATCACTCACCACAAGATTGTCCCAAGCATGTTCCAGTCCTTCACTGAAATCCTCAACTCCTGAACTGAGTTCAGAGACCCTCCTCTGAACTCCAGAACTTCTGAACTGAGTTCAGAGCTCCAATTTAGCTTCTAAACTGAACTAGCTCCAAACTGAACTAAATTCTCCTTTTAAAGAAAATTTCTCTTATGTCACCTCCCCTAAATTTTCACATCTACCAATCACAGTAGATGTTTTTTCCCCAGGACTGCCCATTCTTAGTTCACATCTTCTTTTGTTCTCACCTTCTCTGGTTAGACTAAAGCTTCACACCTCTTTTGTTAAGCTTGACTTTTGTAAATTTCTTGACCTTTTAGTGATTAATTTAATCTTTATAGGTACTATAAGTATGAGTTGGGAACTTTTCATTGTTCAATCAGGAATTTGCAACTTTATCTTCCCCTAAGGCATTGTCTGAGCAGGGTGGAGTAATTTTAAAGTTCTCAATACATTCCTGACCAAATACCTCCATTGTTAAAAATGGGGAATAGCTTAATCAAATCTTCTGAAGTAGAGTCTGAACAGTTTTAAGATTCACACTGGGAATAGCTAAGACATCTTAAATAATTCTCATTTAAAACTTATTTTTACTCAAAAAAGCTTTTTTGTTAATCTTTCAATCAGGGTGAAAATATTGGTGAATCAGCAAATGATCATTCTTTTTTTAGATTCTCCTAATCTGTCTATTACATGAGTTTATTTGCCAATTGCTACCAATAGTGGCCTGAGTTTAAATTCTGGACCCCTAAGAAGAAACTTTAGGAAAGATTCCCATGTCTTTCATTCCCTGTAAAATAAAAAAGACTTCAGGGAAAAGGACATTTTCTTACTCTTTGACACGGATCATTGCTTCAATCAGGACTATTACTTAGTTATCTCCTCCTGTATATTTCCCCTAAAACTTAAACATCAATTTCAATCTATTCCTTCTCTTCATGAAATTTCAATTCTTTTGCTTTTCTTTTCTCTGTCTAAATTCCATTCATCTTTCAAGGCTCTATTTAAAAAATCTACTTCCAGGCCTTTCAAGACTACTAGAATCTTTATTATTCATATTCTTTATCTGAATATTTATAGTCCTTCATTGAAAGGTTATAACCTCTCTATAGAGATGCTTTCTTATGAGCTAATTCATTACTCTCACTTTATCCTTCTCTCAAATGATTGGGGCCAAGAGTTGATTTAGAAGCCTCAAAGGTCCCTTTAAAATTTGATATTCTATTATTTTGAACTGTGAACATATATTTTCCTCCCTCCTCTATAAGCAATGACAAGCTTGCCAAGGGTTTAAAACTCAAGAAAAATCATGGTGCTATGAATATACAATGGGATTAAACATTATATGAAGAAGTGAGATAAGTATGATATATAGGAAAGGACTTAGGTTCTAATCTAGGCTCTGACACTAGTTAAGGATTCTTACTCATCACTTTCAACCTTTCTGGCCTTCATTCTGCCCATTTATAAAGTGGGGATAATAATGTTTACTCATCTTGTAGAATTCACTTATTTTCAATCTCTCTTGGCTGTTTTCTGTTCTGTCTACAAACATGCTCAGGCAACCTACCTCTGTAAAAGACCTTCACTTGACCCTCCCATTCCCTAAAGCTATGCATTTCAAACCTTTGCTCCTTTGTACAGCCAAAATCTAGTAAAGCTATCTCCATTCATTGGCTCCACTTTCATATCTCCCATTCATTTAAGACCCTTTGAAAATTGAATTCAGACTTCACCAGTCCATTGAAACTTGCTTTTCCAAGCATACCGATGATCTAATTGCTAAATCTGATGACCTTTTCTCAGTTTTCATTATTGACTTTGCAGACTTTGACTCTCCTGAACACTCCCTTTTCTTCCTTCTCTTTCTTACCTCAGCTTTCTCTTTCTTGATTCTCCTCCAAGAATATGTTAAACTGCATGTGCTTGCCCTGGTTGCCTGAGGTTCTTAGACACTAAGTTCCTAGTACCTCTTGCCTTTCAATTTCATTTTCTGAGCATAGGTTTGAGAATATAGTTCCTGAGGATGGACTTCTCTTGCCCATGCTTCTGGGAAATTGATAGAGTTCTCAAGGAAGAACAAAGCAAAGATGCACATGTATTTCCATGAGTATTGGGAGAAGTGATTATCAAAGTGAATTTTCTCAACTATAGGGGTTTGAAAGAGTTGCCAAAGTAGAGAGTTCAAATGTCAGTTTCTAAGAGGGAGATTTCCTCAAATGTTCATTCCTTAACAGTATTAGAGGTAGCTGTTAGCATAGTAGATGGAGCACTGGATTTGGAGTCGGGAAGAATTCCATTTATATCTGGACTCAGTCATTTAATTATCTATATGACCCTGGGCAAGACCCTCTGTTTGCCTCAGTAATGGAGATAACAATAAACCTACCTTAGGGAGGTTGTGAGGATCAGATGAGATAATAGTGGTTTTATAAAAAAGTGTTTAGCACAGTGCCTGACACAGTAGCAAGCAGTATACAATACTTTTTCCTTTTCTTTCTTGGAAAGGAAGAGATGTTTAGTACAGTCCCTCAAGGTATATGTCTATAACCACATCATTTCCTAGCAGGCTACAATCTAGACTTCTCTATCTAGCCCAATAGAAATCCTTATGCTGGAAGATCCCTTTAGCTCTGGAATTCACACACCTCAGAAATACTCTCAATTCTTGCTGGCCTTCCCTCTGATTGATTGGATGGCTCCTCCCAGAACCTCTATTTAGAGAGTATCCAGGCCAACTGGTACAGCTAGCTGGTGCATTGCATGGAGTACTGGAACTGGAGTCTGAAAAATTCATCTGAATTCAAGTCTGACCTCAGACACTTACTAGCAATGTATTCCTGGGCAATTCTTAACCTCAGTTTCCTCATCTGTCAAAGGAACTGGAGAAGGAAAGGGCAAAACACTCTAGTACCTTTCCCAAGAAAATCCCAAATGGGGTCATGAAGAGTTGTTAAAGGACTGAAACTCAACCACCACAACATCAGAGAATTGGCCAATAAGTTCAGTCCTTATGAGCATTCACAGAGTGTTTGTTTGACTTATGTCAAATCCCCCTGTGGACTTATGAGAATATGACAATCTGTAGTTGGTTCTGGCCTGTAAACCACGTGGTGAAGAAGAACCTTTTTCATTGCCTAGGTAGCCACAGCTCAAGTGTTTTCAAAGAACATTAATCATTTGAAACCTGGCCATTGGAGTGCCTCTTTCTTGCCTGGTTTAGTGAAAGAGACATTGTTGTAAAGGAAGAGGTAATGGGACTATAAAATTGAAAATTTATTTTAATTCTATTTTGCCAAGACTTAATCAAGCTAGATTTAATATTCCCTTACCATGGTTTCTTTTCCCTGTAAGCTTCACCTACCACCCACATCTGGAAGAAACTTGTCTAAAGGTCAAGCTTTTGTCTTTTAATTACCTCTACCTTTGTAACCCCTCCATTACCTACTTTCCAGAGAAATTTCAATAGCCTAAAAGGTCAAACAAATCTCACCAATTTAAACTATTATAGCAACTCCCTTGCCTAAATCTTTGTCTCTTTTTTTGGCTGTGGTGAAGGGAATTTTACTTGGGCATCTAGGTGGCAGAAAGGATAGAAGGCCAATCCTGGAGTCAGGAAGACTCAGCTCTCTTCTTGAGTTCAAATTTGGACTCAGACTCTTATTATCTGTATGATCCTAAGTGAGTCACTTAACCCTGTTGGCTTCAGTTTCCTCATCTGTCAAATGAAGAAGAAAAGGAAATGGCAAACAACTCCAGTATCTCTGCCAAGAAAACCCCAAATGAGGTCATGAAGAGTTGGATACCACTGAATAACATCTATATCTATCTGTCTGTCTGTCTGTCTATCTATATATTTCAGAAAGAGGAGGTCCAAATGATGTAATCTCAATTCTGACTGTCATTGATAACCAAATATAAGAAGACACATCTTGCTAATTGTTAGAAAAGACCTTATTAAACTTCACTCAAGGTCTTTGGTCCTTGAGAGAGGACATTGGCCCAATTTAATGGTTACTTTTAGTCTAACTAATAAATTGATTGTGCTCAGAGCTTTGTCTCAGAACTTCTATCATGACAAGCCCACTATAGATAAGGCTGGCACCTGCCCATGGTTAGAAACCCATGTTCTTCATCTCTTTGTATTTGTTATTTCCTGTTTTAAATGAAGGAGATTGGAGATGGCTATGACCTTTAAGACCCTGGACATTTGGATGAGAAAATCATTAGAGTCCTGGAACTAGAATCCACTTTGGGATTTTCTAGAAGCCAAACAATGAAGAATAAAGTAACTTGCCTATCCAGCATGAGCAGAGATGCAGACTTTGGCATTCATCAAATATACTACATTTGGAAATGAACTTGGTAAAGGACAAGATGTAGAAAACTACATTAAATCTGAGCCCATTCTCCCAAGGGACATAAGGGGCAAAGGGGAGAGAGTATGACCCCTAAGTTTCAAGGGAATGAATATTTGTATTTCTGTTCCTGCCATATGTTTGAAGCAAACATACCCTTGTAAAAGGTAATGGAAGTTAATTGGTTAAATGGAACTTGAACACTAATCACAGTAGCTAACTTGGAGGCCCTAGAAGCCTGAGGGGGAAGATATTACTATCCTTACTGTTAAATTTTTATGATTTGACTGAATATTTAAATTAGGTGGTCACCAGGGATTTAATTTCTAAATCCCAAAATTAATTACTAAGTAAATGGAATTTATGGTAGTTTTATTTACAATAGAGGGAAGATATTAAGGAAGAGAGAAAAGGGGAGAGAGAGAAAGAGAGATAGAGCTCTGGCTTCTGATACCAGTTAGAAATTCTAAGCCCCAACCAGAGGAAGAAAGTCTCAAGACAATGGGCCTTTCGTGGAGGCTTCATGCCTCCAGAAAGGTGGGGTCACCAAGTCAGCCTTTTACTCACCAAGGGTGACCATCTAAAAGGGAAAGCAGTTTGAGGTCTTCTGCATGAGTTCCTCCAGAGGTCCAGTTCCTCCAGTCCAACTCTGAGTCAGAGATCCTCCATCTAACTCAAATCTCAAATGGAATCTTTTCTTCGGGCCTCTGGTCCTCTTTTAAAGATCTTTTTCTCTTGTGTTACCTCCCCTAAATTTCACATCTACCAATCACAGCAGACACTCCTCTCCAGGACTGACCACTCTTTAGTTCACACCTTCTTTGGTTAGATTATACCTTTTTGGGTTACTTAAAACATTTTTTGGTTAGTTCACCTTTTGTAGTTACTTAACACCTTTTTTTTGGTTAGTTCACCTTTTGTCATTACTTAACACCTTTTTGTAGTTAAAATGGGTAGCTCTACTTAAAATACTGAGTTATCACCTTTTAGTAGATTAAAAATCTAAAATTAGATTGTGGATTACAATTTAATCTTCACAATAAAGGAAGAGCTAAGTATCTTCATTGTTACAATGAGGAGATAGCTAAATCCAATCTCCATGTTACTCTGGGAAAAGGCGGTCAAAGTGTTGCTACTTTGTATTTACTATTGGTGCAAAATGTAGTCTTCCCCTAGTGGAATGTAAAGTTCTTCAGAGCAGGGACTTTTTAATTTTGTCTCTGTATTCCTATCACAGCACACTCTCCTGTGTATAGTAGTAATAAATATGTTAACTGAAAATGTAACACTAACAAGTGTTTTAGAATGGTGACCTATTTGCTCACTTTTCAGGCATTGCCCTTTGTTCTCCTTCCCTGGATTTGTCTTAGGGCTTTTTTCCCCTTCTTTGCTAAATAATATATAAAAAATAGAAATATCCTGGTTCAAGTAGCTTATTTAACAGAATTAGAATATCCAAGACTAGAACAATTTTTCTTTGGAATAAATAAAGCCACTTAATCAGATGTATTAAGGAAAAGAAATGATGTAGCATTAGCATAGCACAGGAGATGGCACCATGGATTTAGTTGGGAAATTGGTGTTTTAGTCTTGGTCTTGTTATTTACTATTTTTATATTGGACAAATCTTTTAATTTCTCCAAGCTTCAATTTCTTCATCTGTTGTAATCAGATAATAGCAATATACCACCTATCTCATGCCCTTCCTAAAGCAATTTTAATGGTATGTCACTGTATTAACATGAGGTATTGTTATTTTTATTTTTTCTATTAATTACAACTGATGTTTGAATTTTGCTCTGTGGGCTTGGGATCTTCATTGTCCCCTGTAATTTTGCTTAGATTAAAACTTCCATGTAAGTAATTTATCTTGAAGGGTTGACAAATGAGATAATAAAGTATTTTGTAAAGACAGTCAAGTGGTGCAGTGGATTTAGTGCTAGGCTTGAAATCAGGAATAACAGTTCAAATGTTGTCTTGGATGCTTACAAGCTGTGTGACCTTGATTAAATTGTTTATATCACACTGTTTCAGCTTCTTCAACTGTAAAATGAAGATAATAATAGCACCTACTTCCCACGGTTGTTGTGAGGATTAAATGAGATATTTCTAAAGATTTTAACACAGTACTTGGCATGTAGTAGGTACTACACAAAGTTATTCAATCTCTGGTTTTGATTTCTGAGGTCTACAGCCAATTATGTTTTTACTTTAATTTTTTAAATTTTTTTTTGTGGAAAGAGGGCTAGGAATCTGTGGAGTCACAAGGTGGTGGTGGTGGGAGAGAGAGAGAGAGAGTGAGAGAGAGAAAGAGAGAAAAGAAAGTGAGAGAGAGAGTGAGGGAGAGAGAGAACACATACTCATATTAATTTATATCTGTGGTTTTAGCCATTCACAGTAGGTCTTGCAATTGTTTAAAAAAAAAAAAAGAAGGAAGGGAAGTGCCCTCAAAGGGAGGCTTGGACCCCGAGGTATGGAGAAATAACAGGGAGGAGAACCTCCCCCTTTACCACAAAGTAGGGTTCAGGGGAGACAGTAGATGTAACGGGTTGGCTCAGAGAGAAGAGAGGGGGGGGTTTGAAGATTTTCCCCATTCTGCCTTCCCTCCTTAGCTAAAGCTGTTCTCCCCAATTTGCTCTTGTCCCTCTTGTCCCCCCTCCACTACTTGAGACCAAAAAGTCTCCCCTTGATCCCATTCACTCACACTCAGCTTGGGGAACAGATAACTTTTAATAATAACTCAATCAGGTAATACAGAAGGAATAAATGGGCAGGGAAGAATGGGAAAGGAAAGTGGGAAGGGGGTCCTTGTCTTTATCCAAACCTTTTACCTCCCTCCTCGAGTGTGGGGGAAACTCAGGCCTTGGCAGTGTGAGCCCCCTGAGAGAAAGTCCAGTTGACTCACCCCTGGGCAACAGGAGTTGAGGTAAAGTCTGCTCAGGTTTCTCTTCAGAAAGTCCTTTCAATTGGGAAGTGTTGGGGGGAAGGATTTCCAGTCACCAGCAGGAAAAATGGGTAACCCTCAGGAGAAAGTCTCTTTCCACCTTCTCTCTTCAATGTCTCAAGACAGAGCCCTCACTGCTCTCCCAGCCAGAGTCTTCTCTCCTCAGGAATCCAATCCTGGGGCCCCTCCCCCATTGAAGTGATCAATTTCATATACTCTTCAGTCTGGCACTTTTTCTTTAGTGCCATCTTGTATCACAGAATGTAGCCTAATAGATACAGGACCCTAATATACTAACTAGTAATATTGTAGTAGTAGTAGTAAAGCTGAGATGGAAGCTATAAGATACTATTATTTGGGTGTGATCAGTTTGATGATTAAATAGCAAAAAAAAAAATCCTAATACTTTGTATTTTTTATATCATTTGGTTATCTCAATAATGCTATGAAGTAGTTTATATTTTATCATTTCCTTGCCATAAGGAGAAACTGAGGCTCAGAGATGTTGCCCAAAAGACTTACCCATGGTCAGACAGCTAAGTAAGTAAGTGACCAAAGTGGAATTTACACTTAGATTTTCTGATTACACATTCAGTTTTCTTTCTTCTACTCTGTATTGTCTCTGTTAATGCTAATTTCATTAGCTAGCAATTCTCATGGTCAAAGTGAAAAATTCAAAAACTGAAGATTTATATAATTCATAATGCATTCATTTTAATAAATTTTCTTGCTAAATAGCTTTTCACCTGATATCTATCTAGGACAAAGAAAGGGAGAGGCACAGGAGGCTTTGATTTGGAGTCTAAATTTTTTTTTTTAAATTTTGAAAGAGCTTTGTACCTGTTCATTTTAGTTTCACCTTCTTTGGGGAATTGAATGAATATTTCCAATACAACTCTCAGCTTGACTGAGACCATACAAGAAATAGTTTTGGTGTGTTGTTGTTTGTTTCTTTTAAAATTGTATCTGGGGCCATTTTTGGATGATGTTTTTGGGCAGTTTGATTCTAAATCTTATGTAAATCCCTTAGGAGTTAGAGTGGAACTTGAATGAAGTCACCACCCTACTCCCATGGGCCCTCAAAGAATAAAGACTTATTCCATCAGTCCAGCCAAATATCATTTTAACAGGTCAGCAGCCTTCAGACAGCCAAAACCTGTTCCTCAACTTGTGGCCTTGTTTGCATGTGACTCAGTAGCAGCAGCACAGAGATCTGAATATTCCTTACCCATTTTCATTTGGTTGAAAATAGCTGAGCATAAGTTTGAATATTTCGAATTACAACATCCACCCTATAAGAATAGGAATACAAGGAAATTCCCTCCCTTTCCCATGGAGTTTTCCTTTCTGAGCTTTTAAATTCCTCCTCTGTTTTATAGCCTCCCATGTGTCCAGCTATTAGTGCGTGTTAAGCATCTAAGTTTCTATCCCTTTGAACATTCCATTACAGTGTTTACAAGTTCTTACATGCTTGCTCACAGATGGATGGCTTTTGTGTATTGTGCTTTTCTGTTTTTTTATGTATTCCCTCTGTAAAATGTGGCCAGAATGAAAGATTCATGGGCTTAATTTCCAGGGTCAGAGAAACGGGCATGTGGGACACACAAAAGCAACTACTGCTTCTGTGGTCCTTGTCCATGGATCTTGGACTTAATTTTGGTTCTGATAGCCAAATTTAATCATATTCGTAGATTATCAGAGCTGGAATGGACCTTGTTTAGCATCCAGTCTTTATAGAAAGCAAAATCCTTTCCATAATATCCCAAAGAAATGGTGATTTAACAATCCAACCCACAGAGACATGGCTTTACACTCAGTCTGATCTACTTATAGATTGTGTTTTAATAATATGCAGACCTCCTCTGCACACACACAGATGATACAGACAAATACACTTTACTTCCCTTCCACCCTAGGTCTCTTTGTTCTGGGGTCTTAAAATATGAAGCAGTTCATATATCCCAAGATACTAGCCCTGGCCAGAAAATAGACTAATTTTGAATGTCCAGTGGTAGAGATAGACTTCTTTTATGATCAGTTGTAGGAAGGAAGCTAGAGCCCTTTACAATCCTATCAAGCTAGGACAAATATATTGAGCCAGACCTCAGGCGCTTTTGAGTATATCAATCATGAGAAAGCTAGATAAGGAAGAACACAGGTTTGGTAAAATTCCTTTGGTGTTCAGGGGTTACACTTATGGATTCATCAGTCATTCTAACTGTACGTATTCCTCCTCCTTCTTCTGGGGGAAAGAACCTAGTCTGACCAGATTGCATCATTATCCAGCTACTGATTAAAGATGTCCAGTTATGGGAAACTCATTAACCTTTAAGAAATCCCATTTTATTTTTTGGCCAGGTTTTTCTGTAAGTTTTTCTTTATGTTATAGTGGCCATCTCTTCTGGAGAACATTCCTATAGCTGGTCCCTTTCTGAGCACACATGTGTCCAGGATTCCTTTCTTTTCTATGTGCTATGTCTGGAGCTGAGGCCCTTCTGGCTAATACGTATTCATTGGCCCTTTTAGCAATCTGGACTCAACCAAAAGCTTCTGACTGATTCTCATATTTTGCCTTTCTCTCTGTTATGACTAAAATTTTCTGGAGACTATTAATTTATAATTACTTATTAGAAAAAGTTAGAGAAAGAGAGAAAATCACTTGATCACCTGACCTTCCTAATTAATTTCTGTTTGCCATGCTCCCTCTGTCAACCAAATTACTCCACTAGTAAGAATCTCCAGTCCCCCCAAAAGACTGAATGCTTCTTCTGTCCCCTTTCTTGTAAGGCTAATGATGTCACTCCTTCATCTCTCTTTGGTTGGACAGACTTGACTTCAGTCTAGGTCAGAGGCCTGTCTTTAAGATGCCAGCAGTCACATGGGACATGGAGGCCAGCCTCTTCTGAGTGCCCGGGAACCATGAGAACTCTAGAATTCTCCCATAGTAAGCATGCAATGCTTAGTCAAAGGATGGGGTTGGCACTGATTTAAATGGATTTTCAAACAGAATAAGGGGGTATAATTTTATTAAATTTACACAATTACCCTTCTGATTCTTTGGGATATTAACATGTTTGTTTCCCCAACTCTGATTCTTTAGGAGATTAACATGCTAGTCTCCCCAGCAAATCATCTCATATATAATATCAATACATTTCAGGATTGTTCCACAAGGGTGTATAAGGGCCCTTATACATTATATTATACATATCATAGAGGTCCAACTACATGGAGGTGTTTCTCAATTTTTAAAAAATGATTGGTAGTCCACATTGACAAGTAGTCATTAGGGGGTATTCCCCATTTTGGCACAAGAGTTTTATAATCAGACTAAAATAATGGCATATGGGAAAGGCAAAAGCGGATGGAGAACCCAACCCCCCACAATTCAGTTCATTATATCCAAAGGCTCACTCAGAGTCTTATGATGTAGTGTTTGATTTCTGAGGACGTCTTCTATTGCTCTCATCTTTTTTTAGTCTGTCTGGAATTATGATGGTCCTTATAGCATCTTCCCCAGGAGATGTGCTTTCCTGGTCCATATTGGTGATATTGGTGATATCTTTCCCTAAAACTGCTTTAAAAAGATCTTAGGACTTTTAGGGTAACTTCACATCTCCAAATATTTCAGTGGGAGTGAGGTGTTGAAGATGGTTGGTGGTTGGTCAGGGAGACCTCCACACTCAGGACCAGACAACTTTTGGGCATGTTCTATGCTCTCTCTCTCTCTCTCTCTCTCTCTCTCTCTCTCTCTCTCTCTCTCTCTCTCTCTCTCTCTCTCTCTCCTCTCCATTTTCCCTATCTCTTCCCATCTCTTGAGCTATCCTTTAGAATTCTATTGAGTGGAAGCACAAGAAGATTTCACTTACCACCCTCTGTAGCACTGGCAACTGTCTACATATGTCAGCAAAAACATGTGCTAGCTTAGACAAGCCCAGAACTAAACTTCAAGTCTTTGGATGCTTCTTCTGCTTTGTGTTTCCTTCCCTAAGCATACACAATGAATATCAGTCCTGAGACAGAAGGAACTTTCAAGTCCTTCATTTTACAGATGAGGGAACTGAAGCATAGATAGATTAAGAGGCTTGTGAAGGGTCACACAGTTAGAAAAGGTCTAGAGTCTGATTTTAATCCAGTTCATATTGACTCCAAGTCTAGGGCTCTGCCATAAAGAGTTTAAAGAATTCAGTTCCTGGGTCTCAGTACTGGTTGCCCAGTAGGAGGTTATCTCTGAAACAATGCCTTAGATGTTGACCATCTAGAGAAGAATGAGTAACATATTCACTGGTGTGTGAGCAATGCAGAGCAACAGGTTCAATGCTTCTTCAGCCTTATCAGAAAGTGTTTTATATTTTAATGTATTAAATATATCCTGGAGAGAGTAAAATGGCTGATAGATTACTACAGTATATTTTAAGTGTCAATGTACACATATGATTCTTTTGTGTTTTAAGCATTTATTTTGTGGTGAAAGAAATAAATAGCAGTCCTATAACTGATCTATTTTTATACTAGAGTACTAGAGCCCCCCCTAGAAGGGACCTCATTAATCCCTTTTGGGATTTTTGACACATGAGCCTAAACTAAGTTTTATTTAGATCTTCAAGGCTCTGGATATAGAGGTATAATGATTCAGAGAATGTAAGAAATGCCTGATCCTATCTTACTTTGGTAGACTGAACACTGTCTGGGGAGCTTTGAGCTTGGGCCCCAGGATGTGAGAGGGTGCCCTTAACCCTTGAATCTTTAATCATAAACAGAATGGAAATTTACCTTTCTGTGGCATATACCTAAGCAACATAGTGCAATGGAAACATCTTGGTTTTGGAGTCATAGGACCTTCATTCAAATTCCAACTATTCCTTATCACTAATATATTATAATAGGAAAAGGACAGAGACAGGATTTAAGAGAAGTGGAAGGCTGGCTTTAAGGCACAGGCTAGGAACTCTAGGGAAAGGATTTTAGCAGGCAGAAGGCAGAGGAGGAACAGTTTGGAAGTGACAACTGCTAGAGTGAGTGACTTCCTGTTGGAGGTTTGACTCTTCCTATCCAGAAGGGTGGAGGAAAGGTAGCTTGTTGGAACTTAGCTACCTCAACCTGACTGTGGAGAAGTAGAAACCCCTAAATAATCTTTGAAGGTTCTCAGTTTGACTGGGGAACATCTAGAAAAGGATCTGGCCATATCTGCTGTGATTTCCAGAAGGTTTTTATCTAAAAATCCTGTCAGATGGGCTTTGAGGTTTTACCTTAGGGGTCAGACCCCCTGGGGTGGACTTTACCTTTTGAGAGCAGTCATAATGGGCTTTGGAGATAGCTTTTGGGGAACACCTAGATAGAAACAGGGAGCTGGTAAGTTAGCTGGAAGTCCAGAAGGCTCCCTCTTGTGAGGGACAAAGAGGGTTGTGGGGTGAATAGCTAGATACCTTAGAGTTAGGGACCCCTTGTTCTGATCCTCAGTTTGTATCACCTCATATAATAAAAGAGATACTGATTTTATACATCAATGGTCTCCAAGGCGTTTGTGCAACTGGCCCAGTGAGAGAAAGTGATTCTGCTTCATTCTCACTTAACCGGAGGTTAGAATACCTAGAGATCACAGCTGGGTATTCAAAGGGATCCCTAAGTGGAAAATACTCTATTCACTTTGGGTCTCTTCCTCCCTTTATTTCTTTTTTTAGTATACTTAATCCACATTTAATTTTCCTAGGTCTCAGTTTCTTCATTTGTAAAATAGGAGTTAGATAAATTCTTCCTTCCTTCCTTCCTTCCTTCCTTCCTTCCTTCCTTCCTTCCTTCCTTCCTTCCTTCCTTCCTTCCTTCCTTCCTTCCTTCCTTCCTTCCTTCCTTCCTTCCTTCCTTCCTTCCTTCCTCCCTCCCTCCCTCCCTCTTTCCCTCTCTCTCTTTCTCTCTTTCTCTCTTTCTTTCTTTCTTTCTTTCTTTCTTTCTTTCTTTCTTTCTTTCTTTCTTTCTTTCTTTCTTTCTTTCTTTCTTTCTTTCTTTCTTTCTTTCTTTCTTTCTTTCTTTCTTTCTTTCTTTCTTTCTTTCTTTCTTTCTTTCTTTCTTTCTTTCTTTCTTTCTTTCTTTCTTTCTTTCTTTCTTTCTTTCTTTCTCTTTCATTTTCCAACACTTTTCCCCTCCCTTCTGCCTTCCCAGAGCTGGCAAACAAATAGATCTGTGTTATACAATGTATTATCATGCAATTTTCCATATTATTCATTTTTGTAAGTGAATAATCATATAAAACTACCCCCCCATAAAGACTCAAATAAACAAGTGAAAAATTTCATGCTTTCATCTTCATTCCAAGTCCACAAGTTCTTTCTCTGGAGTTGCAAAGCATTCTTTGTTTTAAGTCCTTCTGAATTGTCTTGGATCATTGTATTGCCAAGTGAAGGTAAGTTTATTACAGTTGATCATCATAAAATATTGCTGTTACTGTGTACAATGTTTTCCTGGTTCTCTTTATTTCACTCTGCATCAGTTCATGTAGATCTTTTCAGTTCTTTCTGAAATCATCCTGTGGCTAGCTAACTTCTAAGGTTACTCCTAACTAAATCTGTAACTTAATTTTACATGTTTCATTTCTCTGAAGACAAGCATCTCTAGTCTAATTCTTTCATTTGACACTTGTAGAAATATCTGAGGACAATAATAAAGCAATCACCCTCACCCTGCTTATAGGCCAGTCACCCCCACCCTGCATCCATCTCAGGGTCGACAAGTCTTTTCTTTTTTCAACCTAAACACCACTACTCCTTCAACTAGTTCATCTATGACTTGTTTTCATATTCTTTCACTGCTTTGGTTACCTCCTCTGAGGGCACCATCCTAAATGTAATTCTCAAAACTGAATACAGCTCTGCAGATGTGATCTAACCAGGGCTGAGTATCAAGAAATTATAAAATTTCCTTGTTCTTAATACTATGCTTCTGTTAATGTTTCTGAAACATCATCTATTTTTTTGACTGCCCTATCATACTATTGAATCATATTGACTATGCAATCCACATAATCCCTCAGTTCCTTTACATGTATACTGTTGTTCACCTTCCCCATCCTGTACTTGTGCAGTTGATTTTTTTAAACAAAGTACTAGAAAAATTTGTTCTTTTACATTTGAATTCATTTCACTACATTTAAACTATTGTAGCCTATTGAGATCTTTATGGATGCCAATTCTTTCACCCACCATGTTGGCTACCTCTTTTAGATTTTTTTCATTGAAAAATATTGAGGTAAAAATGTCTTTTTTGCTTTCATCTAAGCAAGTTAAAAAAAATTTTGAACAGGGCCATATAGAGAGCTTTATAGCAACTCTCCTCCTCCAACCTGAGAAATACCTCCACAATGATATACTTCCACTTATTACCACTAATTGGATTAGATTTTTCCACTACTTTCTGAAACCACCTAAAATGATTATAATCTTGCCTATATTTCTACATCTTGTCTACAAGGATATTTATGCATTAGTCTGTCAACTACTTGCTAAATTCTTGGCACACATTACCATCTAGTCTTTCCAAATATTTCACTTTTTCTAATTTTATCAGTTTCCTTGTGTTCTGTTTTATTGCCATTTTCTTTTGCATGACCAGGATTTTCTTAAACCTCTATTTTCAAAAGAAAAACCACATATTTTAAAGCTGTAACTTAATTTATTCAACACCTTTGTGCTAATCAACAAATGATAATCGAGCATCTTCTCTGTTCAAGATAGAGTATGAATACTTTGGGGTTCACAAAAAGGTATTTTGTCTATAAAGTATAGTGGTCTATGCCCAAAATTTTGGTATTGTCTTTAATTGGATATCAGAAAAAGCTTATGCAAGTAATTAGAGTCAGGAATATCTGAGTTTGTATCTTGTTACCAACACTAGGTATGTGACCCTGAGTAGGTCACTTAATTGCACTTAGCTTTAGTTTCTTCATCTGAAAAATTGAGTAATAATACTTTTCTCACAAGATTGTTGTCAAAATAGAATGAGCTAACATGTGTAAAGCACTTTGTAAACCTTAAAGCACTATATAAATGTTAGTGATCATTACTATCTAGAATTCTAAAAGAGGGTGATTCTCTCCTCTCTTCTGGTCAGCCCAAGGAAGGAAGGATTCATCCCCAAAGGGGAGGTGAATTAACTTGTTGACTGGTTTCAGGTAATGATCAAATCAAGAGAAAGAAGTCTTTGATAACTTCAGCTAATGGAAGTATTTCCTGAGTTCATCTTTGACTATAGAGTTATAGAAGGGAAACTGTGAAGGGAATGGTCAAAGAAGGATTGAATGGTTTTATAAAAATGGTTCTTCAAAGGTGTGAGTAAAGTTGTAAACATTGGTAGCAAATTCTTAAACTTTATCTTGAATGCTGTAACTTTTTTATCTTAGCTAGAATAATGTTTCACTTTTAGATGAAGTCTGATGTGTAATTGATGTACTCAAAAAGTTAATATAATGATACTGATTTATAAGAGCCTTCTGGTTATAAAAAGTTCACTATTTAAAAAAAAGATGTAGAATTATATCTGTGAATGCTTTATCTCTAACTCAGAAATGACTGTTTTTCTTTTGAATGAGATTTTAAGAGCCATGGGTCAACCGCTAAGCAGAAATATTTAGGTTGGACTAATCTAAATTAATAAAAATTGTTTTTGGCAATGTTGTGGTTAAAATTCAGAGTTCAGAATTTTCTCCTCAAAGGGGTACTAATTTATAATATAGTCAGAGATTTGTTTGTTTAATGTACCCTTAATTTATACTTCCATCATTTTCCTTAAAGATTTTCAATTTTCTATTCCTCTAGTTAGATTTTTTTATAATTTTGTCTAGTTCTAAGAAATAACTCCTCAGTAGATTGATTGGCATAATGATTAATCATTGATTAATTCAGATGCATTCCTGTATTTGCCTTTTCTTCTGCTATTTCTTGTTACTGTAATCCCTCCATCCTTCCCCACCCTGCTGCATTAATTAAAGCCCCCTTTACCCTGACATCTTCCATGCTTTCTCTGATATCACTACTGGGTTATAATCCTAAAAACCATACTAATAGCTCCAAGCCTCATATAACACTTTTTTACTCCTCTTATATACTTATTATTTTGTATCAGTTACTTGTCTATTTGTCATCTCCTATTACACTGCAAATTCAGTGAGGACAGGGGTCATGTTTTGTCTAAATCTTTTATCTTTCTCCCCTCCTGACAAAACATAATATTATCATACAGGAGACTGCTTACTACTTGGGGGACCTTAGACAAATCATTTCTATTTCCCTGGGCCTTGGCTTCTTTCATGTTTAAAATGAGAAAGTTCTATTAGATAACCTTTAACATCCTTTCTAACTCCATGACTCTATGAATTTGGAAGCCAGAATCCCTGACTTTAGGGCCCTTACAATCTTGGATAAAGAAGACAAATATATAAATGATTCTAAGTCAACTTGGAATTTTGATACAATGCAGATTTTTATAGTTGGTTTATACTTTTTCTCAAATATAATTCTTTATAGAATAAATGCTTTGGGCTGACAACATATACGTATGCACTTGGAGACAATGCAATTTGGAGATTAGGAAATTGGGATTTGCTATCTTAAATTTTTTTCTCCTATGCTATTAGTCATCAAAGGCTTTTCTATGTCATTCTAAGGAAATTGTTCATTATGGAGGGATGAGATCTGTAACTATGACTTCACGATAATGTAATTTAAACAATTATATACAAAGGATGATTAAAAATATTTTATAAATGTAAAAATACTACATATGGAATAAAATATAAAATAAGACCTCAAATTATAACTGAGATTTGAGGTTTTGTTAAAATAATACTCAAAACGTATTCAAGTGAATGTATATTTAATATATTTTTTCACTGGCTATTAGGAATTACACCACAAATTAATAATGGAAGAGGAATACTGAAAGGAAAACAGTGTGGGAAATCTGTTGTTTTTTCTTAAAGGGAGATAGAATCCATACTGCAACATGAGCTGTTTTATCCAGTCTCAGTCCAAAGAAGGCTCTATTTCCTTAAGTAGCATGTTGAAACCTGTCTTCAGAAAGAGGAACCATTAGGGATAGTCATTACATGGCACTGGCTTTTGGACAGTGGTATTTAAGTTCTTAATGGTTTGCTAAGTAGACAGGTATTTCATCAGGGTGGGCTTAATTTGACGAGTTAAGTCATCAGCTTGATTGTCTGTAGAGATGACTACAGAGACATTGTGCCAAGGAAAAATGTCCCTGCAGAAACATGGTTAAAATATAATCACTTCCTAAGCCCTCAAGGCTAATTATTGAGATTGCTAAGCAGTGCCTGTGGATAATATTGAGAGACTTAAGTCACAAATTTACAATAAAGAAAAAGGAAAAGACAATCTTCAGAGTAGAAGGGGGAGGCACAAGAGTTCAATTTAATTCTAAAAAATTTATTAAAATTTTTGCTATGTCCAAAGCCCTCTATTAGTCACTGGGGATACAAAGGAAATATATAACAAGGTATAGTCCCTGTCCTTAGGGAATTTACTTTACAGGCTCATAGTGTTATCTGGCTGTGTGGGCGTGTAGTAGAGAAAGAAAGTGAAAGAGAGAAATTTGCAGGAAGGTGTTATTAATGTGAGAATTAGTTAAATACAAAGCCAATGTTTAGATGAATTTTAAGAAATCAAAATCTCTTTCACCTAGGGAAATCAAGGACATTCTATTTCTTATCAGCTGTTCTGCTTGATTTGGACTCCATGATCATCATACCTCCCATAGAATAAACTCATCACCTAAAATCTCAGTATCAGAGCTTGATTCAGCTTTGAAACTCAATACCTCCTCAGCACCCCAGTTGCCTCTCTCTTCTGACTGAAGGGCTGGAGGAAAGAGGAATACACCCCTCTCAAAACTTCCCTTTATCGAAGGTTCAGAACTTTCCATCCATCTCTTCATTTCTCATCAGCTGCTCTGCTCAATTTTGACTCCTGAAGCTTTAGGCTATGCCACCTCACTCTCCCAATGTAATCATTAGTGATCATCTTCCCCTTTTTAAGTTTCCTTTTCATGTATTATCTTCTCCTATTAGATTGTAAGCTCCTTAAAGGTCAGACTATCTTTCTTTTTCTTATTTGTCCCTAACATTTACCATAGTGCCTGGAACATAGTAGGCACTTAATGTTTACTGATTATTGATGAATAAGGGGCATCTGAAATGGGTCTTAAAGGAAGGGTATAATTTCAGTAGGGAGAGATCAAGACCTGGGGGATAGGAGATTCATTCTAGGCAATTCACTAGACAGGATGGAAACTGGAAAATACATCAATTTTTCTGGAATATAAAATGTATAAAGCTAAGCAATATGAAGCACGACAGAAAAGGCAGTTTAGAACCGAATTATGGAGAGTTACCTCAAAGCTAAGGAGTTTATGATGATGATGATGATAGACAGTTTGGTCTGGTAGAAGAATTTTAGATAGAATGTTAGAGTGAGAGTGGGGAGGGGAACCAAAATGGCAGAGAAGTCACACAGACTTCCCCATTTACTACCAAAATTACCCACCAAAAAACTATGTTATAAAACCTCAAGATGAATTTTGGGGCAGTATAACCCACAAAAGATAGGGTGAAATAATTTTTCAGCCTAAAACAATGTAGGAGGCCAGCACAGAAGATCTACTGCACCAGGGTGGAAGTGGAACACAAAGCAGCATGCCAAGGCAGGTCCTACCATGGCAACATGCCTTGGGCACAGCTGAAGCAAGAACAAAGGCTTTCAGAGCTCTCAGCCACAGATGGTAAAGGAGGTCAGACATCAGTTTAGATTATAGGAGTCCTTTGCTGGCTCTGGGTACAAGATTCTTATTGCATTGTCCATAAGCAGATCCAGGAAGCTCTCCTGAGGAGAAGTACTAGCACACACAAGTGCTTGAGGCCCAAATGACCAGGGGACCCTGGTCGCAGTTCCAAGGCAGAAAAGAGTGCTTATGGTTATTCACAGACCAGAGCATAGGCCCAGAGAATATTAAACATTCCTCCTTATATCATACCACCCAAGAACAACTGAAAGCAGATAGATCCCCAGAACTAGCTCTGAAGATAGCTGCACAAAGAACCTAAAACTTGGAAGAGTACTCTTCTCACCACAGTTAGAGAGCCCAGTTTTAACAGTTTATTTTAAATTAAAGGAAAAGAAAAAATCTGGAAAATAAGTACAATTAAAAAAAAAAGAAAGAAAGAAAGAAAGAAAGAAAAGAAACAACAAAGAAAAGTACTTTGGTGAAAGGGAAGATCAAAGTAAAAACTCAGAAGAAGACACCCAAGTCAATATTGCTATATCCAAAGCCTTCAAGAAAAATATGAATTTTTCTCACTCCCCCAAAAGAATTAATGGAGGAACTCAAAATGGATTTTAAAAGTCAAATAAGAGAGGGACAAGAACATTGGGAAAAGAAATGAGAGTGATACAAGAAAAATATGAAAAACAAGAAAACAGCTTGGTAGAGGATGCATTAAAAAAAATACTGAAGAAATGAACATCTTAAAAAGCAGATTAGGCCAATTAGTAAAAGAGGCACAAAATACAGGGAAGAAAAGGACTTCTTAAAAAAAGCAGACTTGACCAAATTAAAATATATATATATATATATATATATATTTATATATATATATATATATATACAAAAATGTTCTAAAGAGAAGAATTTCTTAAAGGGCAGAATTGGCCTTATTGAAAAAGAGATACAAAAATTCACTAAGGAAAAGAACTTTTTACAAAGTAGAATTGACCAAATGGAAAAGGAGGTACAAAGTTCACTCAAGAAAATCATGTCTTAAAAGTTAGAATTGGGAAAGTAGAAGCTAATGACTCCATGAGACATCAAGAAACAATCAAAGAAAATAAAAAGAATGAAAAAAAATAGAAGAAAATGTGAAACATCTCATTGGAAAAAAAACAACTGACCTGGAAAATAAATCCAAAAGAGATCATCTAAGAATTATTGGACTACTTGAAAGTCATGATCAAAAAGAGCTTAGACATCATCTTTCAAGAAATTATTAAGGAAAAGTGTCCTGATATTCTAGAACTGGAGGACAAAAGAGAAATCGAAAGGATCTATTGATCACCTCCTGAAAGAGATCCCAAAAGGACAACTCCCAGGAATATTATAGCCAAATTTCAGAACTCCAGATCAAGGAGAAAATATTACAAACAGCCAAAAAGAAACAATTCAGATGCCATGGAACGAGAGTCAGGATAACACAAGATTTAGCAGCCTATTCATCAATGGATAATAGGAACTGGAATATGATATTCTAAAAGGCAAAGGAGCTAGGACTTCAACCAAGATTCATTTACCAAGAAGAGCTTAGCATAATCTTACAGGGGGGGAAAAAGAGGATTCAGTGAAATAGAGGACTTTCAAAATATTCCTAATGAAAAAACCAAAACTGAATGAAAAATTTGACTCTCAAATACAAGACTCAGGAAAAGCATTAAAAGGTATACAGGAAAGAGAAATAAAAAAATGCATTCAATAAGGTTAAATTTTGTACATCTCTACATGGGGAGATAATTTTTTTTTTTACTCTAAAGAACTCCATTGTTAAAGTAGTTTCGTATAACAAACAGTATTTTAAAAGACAAAAAAGGGGAAGAAAAGAAAAAGAAAAAAATCAACACACTGAAAAAGTTAAAAAAACATGTACAATGTGTAATGTTTGTGAACTTCCCATGTTTGTGAAGGAATTGGTTATGGACATCTTCTCATATATACTTGTTTGAGTCATGCTTAATTTTTATAATTTTGCTATTTAAAACTTTTCTATGTATGGTTTTGTTTCCATTTAGACTGTTATAATTATTATACATATTGTTTCCTTGGCTCTGCTTACTTTGCTGTACATCAATTCAGTTCAAGTCTTTCTATGCTTCTCTGTATTCATTGCAGACATCATTTCTAACAGTCCAATAATAATCATCATATTAATGTGCCACAATTTTTTTATCCATTTCCTGATCTTTAGGCAACTGCTTTATTTCTACTTCTTTGCTTCTACAAAGTGCTTCTATAAATATTTTAGTAGATTTGGCCACTTCATTTTTTATCAATGACTTCCTTAGGGTCAGTAATGAAGTATCTTGTTTAAAGGTTTTGGATATTTTAGTCACTTTATTTGCATAATTCCAAATTGTTTTTCAAAATAGTTATACTGTTTCATAGCTCTACTAACACTGCTTTAGTTTATTTATCATTCCACAATTTCTCCAACAATAACCATTCTAATTTTTTGTCATCTTTGCCAATTTCTAGGGTATGAAGTTAATCTTCAAGGTTGTTTTCATTTTTTTTTTATTATGAGTGATTTCTACCATTATTTTATGTGGCCATGAATACTTTGTAGTCTTTTGAGAACTGGTCACTTATCTATTAGAGAATGGCTCTTTGTCATATATACACACACACACATACATGCAAACATATACACACAGGAGGGCTCATGTGTCCATGGGGGATACATTCTAAGACCTATTATGCATGGCTAAAACCAAAGATAATATTGAATCCTAATCAGACAATTTTCACTTAAATCTTTCACTTAAAATTTTAACACCTACATTAACTTTACTATGTAGTATTGTGCTCTCTCTCCCTGCTTCTACCCCTCAGCTTAGTGTTCTGCAGCCTCCACTCACAAAAAACAAAAACAAAACAAAACAAAAAACCCTAAAAAAAAAAAGAACTCTTTGAGTGAAAGCAATAGAGCTGACTCGAGTGATTGCTGCTATTGGCAGACAGGCAAATCTCTGGCACAGAGAGAGGAGACCTTTGCTATACTTTGCCTACTCAGCTGCTGGCTCAAATTTCTGTTTTCTCTCTGTACATTCTTAGGTACCAGTGTCTGTCCTAAGCCTCTTTGTGTCCTTGGACTGTGTGCTGGCTTCCATCCTCATCCCCTTTCTTACTTCTCTCCTTCCAGTGGAATTTGAAGTTGACTGTGGGTAACTGAAACCATGGAAAGTGAAACCTTGGATAAGGAGGGACTACTCTTGGATACCAAACCTTTATCATAGAAATGTCATACAAAGATATTTCTCCCCTTTGCTTCCCTACTTATCCTAGATATATTAATTTTGCTTGTGCAGAAGCATTTCAGTTTCATGTAATCAAAATGATCTGTTTTATCTTTTGTAATTTTCTTTATCTGTTATTTGATTATGAATACATCTCCTACTCATAACCATAGAGGTATATGATCTGTTTCTCATCTAATTTTTTATAGTATGTATTTTAATACTAAAGTTCCATTTAGAATATACTGAGGAGTGTAGTATAAGATGTTGGTCCAAGCTCAATTTCTGCCTAACTAATTTCCAGTTTGCCCATAATTTTTCTAGGTAATTTACATTTTCCTATTTATCAAATACTGGGTTATTGAGTTCCATTGTTTCTGATTCCCCCTTGTCTTATCCCTTCTATTCAATTTTTTCTAACTTTTTTCACCAATACCAGATGGTTTGATAATTGCTGCTATAAATATGACATAGTTTGAGGTCTAGAAGTCCTTTTCTTTCTCCATCCTTCTTTTAATAATTTCCCTTGATATCTAGATCTTTTGCTTTCTTGGAATGAATACTGACTGCTGTTTATCATATTATATAAACTATCTACTTGATAATTTCATTGGTATAGCATTTAAAGTACAAATTTAATTAAATTATAAATTAACTTTGGTAGTGTTATTTTTAAAATTCTCTTGGCATGGTTTAGCCTTATACCTCCTACTATTTTAAGTTGTTCTTTATTTCTTTAAGGAACACTTTGGAATTGAATGTATACAAGTCTTTTGTGTGCTTTGGGAAGTTGATCCCCAGGATTTCATTCATTTTGTAGTTATTTGGAATGGGATTTCCCTTTCTGTCATTGCTTCTTGTGTTTTGTTATTACTATGTAGAAATGTTGGTTTTGTAGCCTGCTACTTTGTTGAAGCTATTGTTTTCTTAATGAGTTTATTATTAGCCTCATTCTGAGAGATTTATATTATTATTTCACCAAATGAAACAATAATTGTAAAAAGCACTTAGGACAGTGCCTGGTACATATAAGATGATATAGAAATGATTATTCTCTTCATTTTCCCTTCCTTCTCACCCTTATAGGATAAAGAGACAGTCTAGGAGCACGGATTGACTACATGAATTGGTCAAATTTCTTAATCTGTCAGTGCTCTCTCTAAATTTATAAATGGCAAAATATTTGCTTTGGAGGGGGCTTCCTCACTGGGAATTCACTGAACCACCAATGAAACCACAGTTTATTTTTATTAATGATTGTATTTTATGTGTGCCTAGAACTTTATGATTGCAAGTGCTTTTGCATTCATTTTAATGGTATAGTGGAAAGTATTGACCTGGGAGTCAGAATTCTTCCAGTTGTATGCCATTTCTACCCATTACTGGCTATGCAATTCTCAGTCATCATTTGTTTATTTAAAAAATGTTAGTGATAATACTATCACTATCTCACAAGTTGTTGA
Source organism: Monodelphis domestica (assembly GCF_027887165.1). NCBI lineage: Eukaryota > Metazoa > Chordata > Mammalia > Didelphimorphia > Didelphidae > Monodelphis > Monodelphis domestica. Next base: position 494,452,388 of record NC_077227.1, read on the forward strand.
GAGGTAACTAAATACTTATTAAATTAAATTTGGGGAAATACTTTGTAAATTTTAAAGCATTACAAACAAGTTGTTACTTTGTTCAGTCATCACTGCCCGGCAAGTATTATTCTTATTTTAAAGATAATGTAAAATAAAAAAAAACACATTAAAGACCAATGTTCTTTCAACCATTATCAGCAGCCCTCAAATTTTTTTAAAAAATATGTTTTATTGATCCTTTTGTTTTTATGTAATAATCAGTTTTCAGTACTCTCTTTCAGAGTCCAATGGTAAAGTATTTTGTTTTTGTTAGTTATATCAGCAAACCTTCTCTCATTATGGTGAGTAGGGGATTTTCCTTAAGTAATCAGGATAGATTTAAATAAGACCCTACATGTGAAATTCATTTATCACTCAAGTTTCTATTTGACTAAAAAGATTCCTAAACTTTGGCTAAAATCTCAAAAGTAATATAAAGATTTTATTTCAAAAGGAATCTTGTGAAAGCCTCTTTAAGTTAATTGTCCTGAATTTTGACCTGCAGAGCAGTGACTGCCAACCTTCTTGGAGCTATTACACACTATTGTTTGCAACAAACTTAAAACAAGAAAGCAAAGACATCTGACACTAAGACTATATTGAAGTCCCTTACCTTTCTTTCATATGTGAGAAGATACATTCAATTTCTTTTCTCTTGGACATTCATTAGTTTCCATTACTTTACATCAACTTGATATTAGTGATCATTTCATTTACATTTTTATAGTCATTATGCATATTATTTTATATGTATCTTATTTTTATATTATTATTATTATTAAAAACAAAATTTACTTATGCATTAATATTCAGGGCTGGACTAGAATTGAAGAAACAAGAAAAGGAAAACATTGGATGAAAAGGAAATCAGTCTATGATACAGTGTGTATCATAGTGTACTGTGTAGAGGAGAGAAGACAGGCCTTAAGGAAGAGAAAAGACTACATGTACATATAGATACACACAAAAGATGAAGGCTAGGGAGGTTGGGCAGTCAGGATCACCTGCTTCATGTAGGTTTCTAGCAGGTACTTTTTGGTTTTTCTCTTTGCCAGTTCACATAAATCTTCCATAGTCATAATTTCTTGATGAACAATAGCATCCTATTTTTTTCAGTTATTCTCTAGTTAATGGACACTTATTTTAGTTTGCAATTCCTTTCCTCATTAAAAAATGCTGGTATGAATCTCTTGGCAATGATTAGGCCTTTATTTCTGTCTTTTACTTTCTTATTTTGACCTAGGAGTGGGATTTTTAAATTAAATGATATAGACCATTTAGTCTTATTTTTTTCATTCTTCCAAATGAAAATCCAGCACAGTTAGACAACTTCACAGCTCCACCAACAAACAATTCGTCAGTCTGCTTATCTTCCTATACCTACTCATTCCCTAACACTGACTATTCCTATCTTTTTTTTTTATATTTGTTAATTTGCATGGAGTTAGATGAAACCTTGGAGTAATTTTTATTTATATTTTTCTAAGCAATAGTTATTTGAGCATGTTTTCATATAGTCATTTATAGCTTGTCAATCTTTTCTTAAAAACTATTTATTTATATTCTTTTTTTTTTACTATTGTGGAATGGTTCTTGGTATCATATATTTGTGTCAGTTCCCTGTATGTTTTGAATATGAGGCTTTTATCAATAATATTCTATAGAAATATTTTCCCTTCCCTACTAATTTTATCTTCATTTATTTACTTTTTGCAAAAGCCTTTTACTTTTATGTAATCAGACTTGTCTATTTTATCTGTTATGACTTCTATTGCTCTTAGATAGTTAATAATACTTAGCTATAGTTGGGAAAGATACCTGATCTCATCTTCTAATTTTTAAAGAAATGGTATGAACCTTTATATTCAGGTTGCATATTTTGGACTCATCATGAGTATATGGTGTCACTGTTCCCCTTCCCTTTACTTCTTATCTTGATTATTTATTTAGGAAATCCTTTGCTACTTATAGTGGAGAGATAAAGGAATTCATTACCTAGGTAAAATTTCAAAATTCTAAACCAGTGGAGCTAGAAGGTGTGTGGGAGAAATTAGAGGGATTAAGTCCTTGGCCCACATTTCCAGAAGCTGTCTGCTTCTACATGCTAAAGTGGCCACATTCCAATGGTAAAGTACTCTTTTGTCAATTATATCATCAAACACCTCTCTAGTTAAGGTGAGTGGAGGATTTTCTTTAAGTAACCAGTATAGGCTTAAGTAGGACTCTACAAGTCAGATTTCTCTACCACCCAAGTCTCTATATGACAAAAAAGATTCTTAAACTCTGGCCCCAAACTCAAAAGTAATAATGCTTACAAAAAGATTTCATTTCAAAAGGAGACTTGTGAAAACTCCTAAAAGTTAATTGTACTGGAATTTGACCTGCAGAGCAGTGACTGCCAACTTTTTTGCAGCTCTTATATACTATTGTTTGTTTAATTTTAGGACCTTCCTCTCTCCCCTCCTAAATGTGTTACATAGCATCTATTTAATTTTTAAGCTAAAGTAAATCAAATAGTATTTCAGGAATTTTTTGAGAACCTCATAACAAATGTCGGGATAGCTAGAGATACCCTGGGTATTGTAAAATGAGAGTTTTTGGTGTTGCAATAGAAACATATAATTTTAAAATGCTTTACATTTTTCAAAGTGCTTTTATAAGCATTATAAATCATTAAGAACTGGAATGGACCTTAGAAGAAACCAATTCCCTTATTTTTACAGATGAGAAAACTGAGACCAAGAGAGGTCAAGTCACTTTATTCAAAGTCACACAGGTAATAAATAGTGAAGCCAAGGATCAAATTCAGGCTCCCTTTTTCCAAATCCAACCCCTTCCCCCTGCCATATTTCTTTCCCTGTTGCTATAATTCAGTAAAAAAAAAAAATTAAAGTGTGTATCATTATGATATGGAGAGAATACTCAATTGAGAGTCAGTGGACAGACATAGTTTCCAATTATAACTCTGTCACTAAATTGCCAAATTACCTGGACTTGTCACTTCTTCCTGAATCTCAGATTCTCCCAGTTGTAAAATGAAAGGGAGTGGACTTCCCTAGATTAGCTTCAAAAGTCCCTTCTAATTCTGAGATTTCTGGTCTCCTTTTCCCTATTTAACTAAAGTTCTACCTATATCCATGGGATCTATGAAGAAATCTTTTAAAATTTCCTTTGGTTCAGTCTGTTGGTTTAGTAACTCTGGCTTTGATTTTTTTGGCTCATAATTGCCTCAGACTAAAACCCACAACATTGGCCATAGACCTCACTGAGAAAGAAAAGGTTATAGAGTTAAAAAAAATTATGACAATACTAATATTCTCTCACCAGCCCTGAATAAGATGGAACTAGCTCACATGGACTCAGGAGAGCTGACTTAAATTTTAATTGTGAGCATTTATACCTCTGAAATTGGCAAATGTTATAAATGAGGTTGTAATTGAATATTTGGTTGATTGTCTAGACTTAAGAAAGACAGAAAATTTTAATAATACAGATTAAATCTAAAAGCATGTTCTATTTGGAGGGTTTTTTTTTTTTTTGATCCAGTTGTTAAACACATATCAATATACCCCCTGCCCAGGTCCATTAAGAGGTGGGAGTGGCAAAGAACAGGAAAATGTGAATGGAGCTACTGATCAAATTCTCCCCCTTTCAACTCTATATCTGATTTGATGAGACTTTTCCTATGCTCCTTGGTTTTACCCTCTTTACATCCTCACTTCTTTCAAGGCTCAGCTCAAGTGGTACCTTCTCTATCAGACCTTCTCAGATTCCCTAGCTTCAGTACTTAGTTGATGCGTTATGAAGATTTGTGTCCCCTATCCCAGCTCCTGCTACATCATAAGCTTCTTGAAGGCTGGTCTGTATATTGTTAATTTTTGTCTCCATAGCATCCACACATTAAATATTTAATGATGTTGAATTGTAACTTCCACAAGTCCTACCACTATGCTATATTGTGACATAAAAATGATCCTGGGTTCTTGAAGGCTGTGCCAGTGGAGTACAACCTTTACCATTTTGAAAGACTTTTTAGGAGCAGCTAGTTAGCATAGTGCTAGAGTGCCAGTCCTTGAGTCAGGAGAACCTACGTTCAAATCTGGCTTCAGACACTTCTTATTTGTGACCCTGGGCAAGCCATTTAATCCCAATTGCCTAAACCTTACTGCTCTTCTGCCTTGGAACCTAAGATAGAAGTTAAGGATTAAAAAAACACTTTAAAAATGATTCCGGCAACAGATTGAGTCTTTCTTCTGAAAATCACCCTAAGTATGGAGAGATCCAACACTGGAAGGGTGGCCACTTACTAGTAAACTCTTTGGCCATAGTAAAGGAAAGAAAGAAAAATGAAAAATAACCCTTAATTCTATGGTGTGCCTTTCTGCTTTCATACAGTTAGACTACTGACTTTTTTTGAGTCAAGATAAAAATTCATTCAAAGCAAGAAGAAAGACTAAAAATGGGAAAACCTCTGAGAGTTAAAAAAAACAAAACAAACCTTTCATCATGACCTATTTGTTCAAGTTATTGATGATGGAAAATGGGATAAAGATTGAAGAAAAAATTATATATACAACACTAGCCTCTTGAGCTTCAGTCTTATATTGGCAAATGTTTATTAGATATTTCAGATTGGATATTCAGAAGACATCAATCAATCAACCAATCAAGAAATATTTATTAAGCAGCTACTATATGCCAGGCACTATGCTGTTCTGGAGATAGGAAAAGAGAAAAAAGATAGTTTTTACCTACCAGAAACTTGCAATCCAATGGGGGAGACAACAAACAAACATATATAGGCAAAACAAGCTATTTACAGGATAAATAGGAAATAATTAACAGAAGAATGACCCTAGAATTAAGTGGGGTTATGAAAGACCTGGTGAAAGATGGTATTTTAGTTGAGACTTAAAGGAAGCCAGGGAAGTCAGTAGGTTGAGTTGAGTAAAAAGAGCATTCTAGATGTGGAGTACAGCCAGACAAAATGCCAGTCACTGAGAGATGGGGTATCTTTTAGTGGAATAGCCAGGAGGGTAGTGTTATTGGATTGAATGGTTCACGGAAGGGAGAAAGTTGTAAGAAGACTAAAAAAATAGTGGGTTGGGGGCTAGATTATGAAGGGCTTTGAATGCTAACTAGACCATTTTGTATTTGATCCTGTAGGTGATAGGAATCCATTAGAGTTAATGAGTAGGGGAGTGACATGATTAGAAATGTGCTTTAGGAAAATCACTTTGGTGGCTACAAGGTGGATGAATTAGAGGGAAGAGATTTGAGGAAGGCAGACTCACCAGCAGGTATCTCTACCAGAACTCATAATCTTTCTTTAAAACCTAAAGCTCTACCAAACTTTCCTATTTCTGTCAAAGGCATTGCCAATCTTCTAGTCTTCTAAGTTCTTATCCTGAACATTGTCCTTAATTGCTCATTCTCCCTCATCCCACATATCCAATCAGTTGCCAAATCTTGCTTTTTACCTCAATTATTCCTCTTATATCACTCATTTCTCTCTGGTTATATAGCTACCATTTAATTCTGTTTTTCAACTTTGCCACTTACTGCAAAGGCTTCCTAGTTGATATCCTTGACTCAAGCTTCAAGATGTAAACTCTTTGAGAGCATGGATAATTTCTGACTTTTCTTTTTTTAAATCCCCAAAGCATAACACAGTGCTTGGAACAAAATAAGAATTCAACTGAAGAAAAGACACAGAGACAAACTAAAATAATTTAATATAAAACTTTAACTAATATAAATTAATTTCCATAACAAGAATCTAAAAAGTGCAAAGTCAAGAAGACATTTGATTTACTTGCCAAATGAAAAGAGATGATAGCCCAAAGCAACACTTTGAAAATAATCAATTAAATTTTAAAACCTTATAAATAAGTGATAGAGGAGATATCAACAGGTACTGATCTATATGTCCACTTTCCTGTCTGTATAAAATCTTAAATAGAATAATTTATTTATTAATTAAAGACGTGTTCAACAATGGAGTCAATAGAGAACAGAAAGCTTTCAAAATTAATATTCCACATTAGGCTACATATTTACTATCATATAATTGACTTAAATATGAGGAGAATAAAAGAACCCATTATATTTTTTGGCTAATTATAAAAGAATATTTTTATTTGGTAAAATATAATGGCAACCTTAAACACTCTTTTCTAACAGGATACCTCCTTCTATCCATACATCAAAATTATTCAGTATTTCACTGAATTATAGAATTTGAGAGGTGGAAGGAACCCTTCAATAGCTATTTAGTCTAGTCCTTATGCAAAAGAATCTAAAGTATTATAATAATTAAAAATAATATTTCTACCCAGATATATATTTTATAAAGTTTATTGGAAGGGTAGACAATGTTCCACAGTAACCTGACTGTGTGGTGCCTAGACTGCCAGTCTCTTCCTCATTCCCCCTCACCTTCCTACTCTGTCTCTTCTTGTGGTTCTCCCATGATACTCCTCAATTCTGCCCCAAACCTTAACTTTTATTGACATACAGAATGTACACTGATGCAACCTTGGCACAACTGTGGTATGTCAGGAATGTTTGATAGACAGGTAAAGCTTCTCAGGAGGGGGAGGGGATGAGCTTCCTTGACATAATCCCCCTGTGATCCTTTGGGAGACCCATCTCCCCAATGGATCATTTAAATATAACTATCTTATAACTCTAAATACCTTCTTGCTAAAAGTACATACAATATTTCATTTTTCTTAGAGGGAATTACAATAGTTAGAGATGGGAGTAAAATACAAAAACTGATTGATAGATGCATTGACAAAATGTCAACTAGGGAGCAGTCCCCTTTGGCATAAGAGCTTGCATTCAGAATAAGTATGTTCAACCCCTTCAGTTCAGTTCATTATATCCCAAAGTTCATTCTGAATCTTTTGATGCAGTATGTAGCTTCTTCAGGCATCTTTACAGCACCTTCTCCAAAAGAATCCACTTTTTTGATTTTGGGGTGTTGGCAAGTTTATTTTCCTGAAATTTTTCCAAAAATATTTTAAAACTTGCATTTTAGAATAATTACACAATCCCCCCTGAGGAGGGTGTTGACCCTCCAGAATCACACTGGGATACATGACTGAGCTATGAGGTATATGAAATAATTGTCAAAACAAAAACAAACCACCAAAAAAAAAATCCCAAATAAAAGAGTAAAAAAGGAAAATCTGTATAAAAATAAAATAAAAATGTTACATGTAAACAATTCTGAGTAAAAAATAATAAACCTGTAACAGGTTCTTGAATCATAGCAAGGACCAATTAAAGGAACTTATGTCCCCCAAGCCTGTAGGACAGTAACAGCAATATAGCACTTTACCCATTTGCAGCCAGGACTATAGAAAATTGCCAAACTATAAGACAGAAAGGACTAAGTTTCAGCAGGAAATGGAAAAATTCATTCCCTGCTCTGATTGAACCATCACTGTCAGAGATAGGGGGAGCCAGGATGATAGCCAAACTGAGGTACTTGAGTCAGAATATTGCACATGGAGTGTGGTACAAGGAGTCCTGCATCTTAACATATGTCGAGTGCCGCAACCTTGATTCACACATCAGGTTCAAGTCCTTTTGTATTGTCATAGAAGTTCAACAATCCTCCCTGGATTGGATTTGGTCTGTTTTGACCTTGTGCTACTTGGTACTGTATATCGGCTCTTTTGTTCCTTTCTTCTGTACTCAGACATAATCTTTAAACAAAGCCCCATAACATTTATCAACAAATGGCAGGTTTCCATAGTCTAAAGCCTTTGGGTATGCATGTTACTAGGGCTAATAGATACTGTAAACTTATACTGTAAACTTTATCCTTCAAGTAAAAAAATGAATATTGATTTCATGTACTTTAAGTATCACCAATGTTAGGGAAAAAGAGAAAAAAAATCAAATATCCTAATACAAACATAAAGAGAGAAAAAAAATTTAAATCATAATTTCACAGTTCACATTCCATGTGACAATGTATTAGCTGAGCAGAGGCACAAAACAAAAGATGCTCACTCAAAAATGAAATGTATATCACTCTTACCTTGGCCAGGATCCACAGTGTGAGTGTACATAATTTTTTTCACTAGGTAAAAGTCTTTTTAAAATGGTAGTACAACAACTAATATAGATTCTAAAAAATACTAAAATCCCCCAAATTATAAGAACTCATTAATGACAATAGAAAACAAACCATCATTAGGATTCACATGACTTGCTGTGTGACATGTAAAAAACCTTTGAAATCATGAATATTTGTCACAAGTTCTACAGATTTAGCCAATCTTTCAATGTTGGCAAAGATATTTTTAACAAAGTCTATTATTACAATCATTCCAAAATTTGGTGGACAAGAAAAGCCAGAAAAACCTCTGTATTGGTGATGAAGAATTAAAAATATAAGAAATCCATTTCAAGGCTACTAGGCTTCACAGTAAAAATCATTCCCACCTCCTGGATGAGATTATAACACATCAGAGGGTAATTAAGCCACTTGGGCATCTCCCTTCCTTTTGGTATGAGACTGTAACAGTGTAACAGAACTGTCTCTAATATGTCCCAACCAAAAAAGTGAAAATCACTTAAGATACATCATCCATTACATTTACAATAAATGTAGAGATGGGAAATATAACAATGCCAATGCACCTTACTTCAACTACAAATGGACCCTTACCTCTTGTTACAAACAACTCAGAGGCAGGCGAATAAATGATCATAGGTAGGGATGCTCCCAGATATCTGAAAATCACTTCTCATTAAAATCAATTTAAATTATTAGACAAATAAATTCTCCAAAACTTTCATATAGGTTGAAACCAATGTGATGGAGTCCATCCATCAGCTCTGTGTGACAATTAACAAAGACAAAAAGGGAACAAAATGCTGTTTATGGGTTTTTACAAAGACATTCTTCAGTACAATCATAGTCATAGGTGAGGTACAAATTAAGACAATGTAACAGAAATTTTTAATTTTGATAACTTATGAAGTGGTTAACATTAAATTACATACATCTTGTAATTAGAATCATGTTACAGAGACTTCTTCATTCTGGAGAGGGGAACAAACTGAAACAGTTAACATCAATAAGGCAATGAGGTCTGAAAAGGCTTAAAAATTCACTTCCAGACTTTTTGAGGTTACTTCCCCTCCCAAGTACCATCAGTCATCACAATCCCTTTGTCCAGACCTCTGGGGTCTCCCATGCTGAGAAGAGTTCCCACATTGAGTACAGGTGTTTGGGTATGAGTTTTGATTAGCTTCATTGGAATAACTATTTCTCCTATCAATATTACTATTCCTGAAACTTCTATTCCTAATCTCCTGATTTGTCTTTGCAATTCATAATCATATGACCAACTTTTCCACAAAAATAATATGTTAGTGGTTGCTTTGTGGATTCTTGTAAGGGAGCTATGATCTCTCCTTGCTTTACCTTCACAACTGTTTCAGTTAATTCTTTTATTTCCTTCCTCAATGTCTCTACTAAAGTAGCATTCTCCTTATCTTTCTCACTCTGTTTAGAAGTTAATTGTTTTATTTCCTTCCTTAATGCTTCCACTAAATCAGTGTTCTCCTTCTCCTTTTCCTTATGTCCCCCAATAGCATGAACTGCTACTCTTTTTAATTCTTCAAGGCCATAGTAGGCCAATTTGGACAACTAGTCATAAAATAATTCCCAACTACCTTACAACTGTTTCTGACAAAATGCATTCTGATTTGTCTAAGGTCCTGTTCTTTATCCAGATCAAGCTCAGTATATCTTCCTCCCACGTCAATAAGTCTATCCATAAACTGGGTGGGATTTTCACTGTCTTCTTGCTTAAGATTTTCAAATTTAGTCCATGTACCAGGCCTATCAGACTAGGCTTTCATAGCTTTTATCAATGCATTTCTAGCCTGGCATAGTTGTAAGTAATCATTCTCTGAATTTGGGTCCCATTTGGGATCTTCAATTGGCCAATGAGCTGTTCCCTCTCCTTGGGCCTGATTAACAAGAGAAAGAATCTTATTCCTTTCCCTTTCTGTTATCAAAGCCTGGAACAAATCTTCTATATCAAGCCAGGTGGAATTATATGTGTGAAAAATGTTTTCGAACTATTTATCACCACCACAGGCTCAGCTTCATATGAAGGTGTTTTTTCTTTGAATCACTCAATGTCCTGTGGAGAAAAAGGTGCATGATGTTTAATGTTTATCAAATTGTCACATCTGTTATATGTAAGGACAACTCTTAGAGGGAAAAGACCTTTATTTGAATCATCTGTGGCAACTGCTGCTTGGCTTGTGTTCTGGAGTTGAATGGAGTGGGTTGTAGTGAGTCTGGTAGGGGAAGGGGGTGGGGTGGTGGAATGGAGCTGATGAGCAGGTGGGGAGACAGAGCAAAAGGATCAGGGGTAGGGTGGAGAGGAGTAGGATGGGTGAGGTCTAGAGGGGTCACAGTAAAGTGGGTACAAAGGAGGATACAGAAAAGGATTGAAGTAGGGATGGTATGGGTCGGGATAGGGAAGATGGGTGGGCAAAGGAGGGTAGAGAGGTAGATTGGGAGGAGAGGGGATGGGAGGAGTGGGGAGTGAGTGACGTCTGACAGGGAGAGGACCTGAGGGGTTCAAGTCCTGGTTTGGGTCAGTCTGAGGAGAAACCTCCTCACAGGCCAGGTGGGATGACAGAACATACTTCTTGCTAGATTTCACTGAAGGGGTTAAGCTAGAATGGTTTGGTTCCAAAGAAATGAAGGTTTCCTTACTACAGGGAATGGTGGATTTATCAACATGATATGCCCATAAGTACCAGTATTTATAATCTTTGGAATCTTTGTTTTTAATAGCTAACTTAAAATCTTTTAAGATCTTGAAGTCAAAAGAGCCATATTTTGGTCAGGTAAAAGATATGCCCATGTATGCCTTACAAAGCTTTCTAGCTCCTTTTTTTTTGTCATCCAATACTCCTTAGGCAAATTTGGATTACTCCAGGAATTTAAAAATTTGTACAGGGCTGACTCAGGAGGAATATTTCCCAATTTCCTTTGATGTATTGCAGTATTTCCCATATTGTCTAGTCTGTATGTCCTATTTAAGCTAGTTTGAGTATTGCTAAATGGTCAGCTTAAACAATGAAAAGTTCCTAAAACATAAAAAAATGGAGACACAAAGTTCTTCAATGTTATTGTGGAAGGTAATAAGAGAAGGTTTAAAACAAAAGGCTAATGTAAAGAAACAGTAATCATAACACAGAAATAGTGTCAATAATGAATGTATATTCAGTTTAATAATTGTTGTTATTAATAATTAATAACAAGATGCATTTATTATAATTATTTGATGGTGTGATTCATAATTAATAATATGTATTTGTTTTAATTATTATTATTAATAATTAACAACCACAAGCCATAAACAATAACTATCAATAATCAGTAATAACCATTAGTAATTAATAACAATGACTAATAATACTCATTGAAAATTAATAATTATTGTTGTTGATAGCATTATAAATACTATTGTGTTCTAAAATTATTCCTTAATATTGCATGTAATTAATTTGATTTAAGTTTGACTTTGTTGATTTTAGAAATTTGGTTTTAATTTAAATTCAATATTATTAATATTTCCTGTTAATAATCCTTTTTTTAACATGTATTCAATTTAATAGCATTATTTTAAATCATTAGTTCCAGTAGCAAAGGAATTCTTTTTATTTCCCTGCAGTTTCAATTCTTGTCAGTAGGTGGTGCTATAAATGCCTGTAGAGTGGAAGGCTCCTGTGGGTAGACCTATTTAAGTAAACAGATAAAGAGAAAGCAAAAAAAAATTGTCTTTTAATATGCTAAAGAAAGGCAGGCAGTCTTCCAGGAAAGCTTTGAGTGGCTTTTTGAGTGGCTAATGAAGGCAAGCACTCCCAAGGAAAATGTGACTTTAGATATGTTAAAGAATCTATAAGCAAAGCTTGAGGGTGGGAGAGGGAGAGAGAAAAAATGCAGTTTGAAGAAACAAATTCCAAAAGAACACTTCCTCTAAGCCCAGGTTTAAGGACTGTTTGGGAGGGGAAGGGAAAAGGGAAAGAAAAATGGAGTTAAATCCCTTCCCTTGGAACAGCCACATGTTTTAAAAGTTGGGGGGCAGGGAATCCCTAACCCTAGTGCAGACCCTGGAAGAACCCTCAGAATTAATTTAATGAGTGACTCTGAGCAGGTCCCTGCTGCATTGGTCCGTGGAGAATGTCAGGCAGACACTGGGCCGGTAAACATCCATTGGGACCTAGTGCCCCTTGGTTTTAAAAAAACTCAGTCCCTTTTGGAATGGGGGGCCCACCCCTGAGTGTAGTTCCCTTAGTCTGCAAAGGCCATTCTGTGAGGAGGTCCCATCCTTTACTGACCCACTCTCGTCCAAAATTGGTTGGGTTGGATAGGGGGGTGGCCATGTGGGGAGAGTGCAGAGGCTGGGAAGAAACAGGATTCTGCGTTTTGGGTGCCCATGGGATCCTGCTCATTAATATAAAGCAGCTGTTCCCTGCTTGGGACCCTGGTTCCCTTTCAGGCAAAAATCCTCCTTCCCCTTCTCTACTGTCCCAGGGAACCCCTAAACTATATCCCAGGATTAATTTAAGGGGTTGTCTCCATGCTCAGCTCAAAGCCAGGCTGAGCAAAATGACAGAACCAGAAGTTTCATGGGCATGGGGAAATCAGGGGTTGAGGCTGGGCTTCTAAAGTAAGAGAATGGGGTGGGAAAACCCAGGGGAGGGAGTTTTTCTCAACAGTCCATCTGAAGAGGAGCTTAGATGATTCTGTTTCTCTTTCTCAGCAAGTTTCTGTCAATGCAGGCAGGCAACAGCTACTTCTATCTTCAAGTTTAACTTAAGCTTAACTAAGCACTAACTCAAAACTCCTCAGAAGAAAATTAAGGTTTGTATTTAGAACAATGTGGTTGCTAACTGTAATAATTAAAAATAATATTTCTACCCAGATATATATTTTATAAAGGTCATTGGAAGGGAAGATAATGTTCCTATAAGTAACCTGACTGTGTGGTGCCTAGCCTGTCAGTCTCTTCCTCATTCCCCCTCATCTGCCTGCTTTGTCTCTTCTCCTCGTGGTTCTCCCATGGTCCTCCTTGATTCTGCCCCAAACCTTAATTTTTATTGAAGTACAGAACGTACAAAACATAATTACAGAAATTGAAAATGCAAAATGCAAAATTTTGAAAAACTTTTGAATAAAATAGTAACAAAACCAATTTAACTTATGTTTTACAAAAAACTAAAGTCTATCTAAAATAATAACTATGCAAAACTCATGCAAACTGCATCTTATAAATCATATTTGAACAATTAAAACAAAACTTTTTACTATGCTAAACCTTATCCTATCACTAATATAGAAAACCAAAACTAACTATATTAACATCAAAATCAACTTGGTTTATACTAATAAAATCAAAACTTTGCAACAATTTAACTACATACACATCTATATAAATATGTAGATCTATATAATTTCTATAGTTATATATATGTTATGTATAAATTATAGACTATCTACATAGTATTTACAAACTATTTACATGTTTCAGGAGGAAAATAAACTTTCCTCCTTAAGATAGTTTCAGAAAACCTTAAAGATTTTCTTTAGAAAGATATGTATGTTCTTCTGATGTTATCTCCTAGGAACACATAAAATTTTCCTGTGACATAAAATGTGTACTGTGAAGATTAAATTCATATCCAATAACTAAACATTATATTTTAATAGTTTTATTAATAATAGAGCTAAGTATTATGTTATTTATTTTAATAGTTTTATTAATAATAACTAAAGTAAAATAACTCCTGAACTTAGCTTGGTCACGAGTAAAAGAGAGCGTGGGAGGAGTCACAGCAAACTTAATTACCATCACACAAACACGAGGACTCAGGAAAAGGGAAAAGGATTCTAGGTAATACAGAAAGGAATTTTGGGTAATATAGTTTTAGGGGTTCAAGAATTTATAACTATACAGTACAATCATTATTATCTTCCCAAGGTGATTTCTGTATTAATTTATTTCCAGGCATACTCATCACCTGGCTATGATGTTACAAAGTTTGTGAGAAATGTGTCCTATATGTATATGTTATTTTGTGGTGAATGCTTAACCAAATCTTTAAAGTCACTTCTGCTACTGTCTTCTGTCTTTGTGCTATTACTACGTAGTGCTTGTTTGCAGTTATAGTGAAAATGTGTAATGTTAGAATAGTGCAAAAAATCTTACGGTTCATGTCCATAATCAGTTTATGTTCCTCTTCTCTGTGTTGATTTTTTCTGCAATGTCTTTTACAGTTCAATTGTCCTTTGTGCTGTCATCTTCTCTGTTTCTTCTATGTTGTCTTCTTTGTCTCAATCTTGATCTCTGTCACTATTTTCTTCTTCTTGAACAATTTTTTCTTCTGACGTCTTTTTGACTGCAGCTGTGTTTTCTGATTTCTGCTGCTGTTGCTTTTCTCACACGCGAGCAATGCAACTACAATTCTTTCTCTAATACATGAACAGCTTAAGGAGTTGTCAAAATAACATGGAAAGGCCCTACCCATGTTGGTTATGTTGCGCTAGTTCTATTAAAGTTTTTGATGTCAAAGGAATCCCCAGGTTTTATTGTATGAAGGCATAATCTAACAGACTCCCTTGAGTTAAAAATCCCATTTCTTGTAATTCTCTAACCCTGTTTTGTAACTCTGTGATGTATTCAGCAAGTGTAAGATCTTCTCCAAGCATAGATACATAAGCTGTTTTAAAACTTTTTGTCTGCAATGGTGAATATCCAAATAACATTTCATATAGCGAGATATGCACATCTCCTCTTGGACTAGTGTGAAAATAGAACAGCTCTAGAGGCAAAATCTCTGGCCACTTCAAATGAGTTTCCATACATAATTTCCCAACCATACTTTTGATTTCTCTGTTTAGTCTCTCCACCTGACCAGAACTTTGTGGGTGACATGGGACATAAAATTTTGATGTGATACCCAGATTCTCATAAACTTGTTTTAGAATTGAATCTGTGAAATGACTCCCTTTGTCAGAATCTACGTTCAGTGGTATACCATATCTTGGAATAATCTCTAAATTTAAATTGTCCTGATTTGGGCATGTTGATATAATCTATTTGCAAATACTCAAATGGTGTGTGAGCTAGTGGACAACCACCAAGAGCTTTTTGCTTAAATATGCTTTGATTAAATTGTGCACACACGGAACAAGTTGAGCAGATCTTATTTGCCACAGTGCTATATAAATGTGTGCATATTTATGTGTGTATTATATAATGAATATAAGGTTTAATAGCATTTATATACATATAAATAAGCTGCTCATTCTGCAAAGGTAAGAGATAACCAGTGGATAGAGCCCTTGCATTCAATTGGTATCCTTGGGATGTCTGGAGAAAGCAAGGAAGGATTCTGACTTATTTTATGGTCTCCCTGTGATCACTTTATGGAAGGACATAAACATGTCCCATAGAATAGACAATAATAGATGAATTGATTATACTCAGCATACTTGGAAGAAACATCCACATCAATTAGAGCATGTATACATTTACATATTTGTGGGATTGAATTGAATTCCATTAATTTGAATGATTTGATTGGAAGATTTTGCAAATGAATTACTATTTGGAATGAGCAGTGCTTAGCTGTAAGTATTTAGATAACATGTCTAGTATATGCAACACTGTCTCTTGGAGTAGCGAATAAGATGTAGAACTGAAAGGGACTTGAGATTTTCTTTCTAGGCCAACCCCCTAGTTGTAGCTGTTCATAAACAGAGCTAGGATTTGAACCTAGGTCCTTTGATTTTACTGAGCCAGATGGGACACAGGATCCCTTGAAAATGTAAAGACAGATGGATTGTGTGCAGGTGTAAATGACTAAATAGAAACGGTTCCCCATGCTTTGCTCAAGATAAGGAGCAGGGTAAGAGTGGGCTGGAACACATTGGAAGTAGAGAGGGAAGACCAAGAAAAGCACAAGTCAAAAATTCCTCCTTTACACATTCTACTGTTTAGAGAGTGTCATCCATCCCTTGGAAGGCTGAAGTTACTTCCCTTGTGAGGATTAAAGATATTGATAATTCAGTTTAGTGTCATTTACTTTAAACCTTTGATAATAGATTTGACCTCCACTCCAAGGGCTACAGAAAACCAAAACTCAGCCTGATCCTTGCCTTCAAGAGGTTTACAATCCCATAGGAGTCTTGTAGCTGTATAGGAAAACATCAATAACTAGACATTTGTGGTATTTGTTCAGTACCTACTGAGTAGTGGGGACAATAAGGGCTAAATAACTCAAGAGGGTGACGGGAGGAGATAGAGATCAAATTGATGTTGACAGAAGTCTAGTATTTAAATGGAAGTAGAAGAGGAGGAAGAAAGACCTGAGCCAATATTGTAGGGTAGGGGATTTTCATGGAATGTTTGGGCAGCTGGTTTGATAGTAGATAAAGGTTTCTATAGAGGAGTCATAGGAGACAAAAGTTGGATGGAGAATCACTTTTGTAAAGGTAGATTTCAACTGTTATTACTTCACAGTATGTTGTGTTGTTATTGTTCATCCTTTGATTTTGAAGAGGATCAATGACATCACAGAGTAATGTCTTGACTTGCCGGTGAACTGGATTTAAGTGAGGCAGAGCTGCAAAATATCATCTGTCTCACTCTCTTTTCCATCATCCAAGTTCAGTGGCAAGACAAAAGCCAAGATGACTGGTGATGGTAGGATGCAATGGATGACTTTTGGTGTCTTTAATATATGACCATGCTCTAAGCATTCCAGAGCCCACTTCAGTCACCTTCATGACTGTTGGAAGAAATGGTTCTCATCTGCCCCTTCAATCATGGGATGTTTTCATATCCCTGGGGTTAGACATCTCCCTAACTTCCTGATGGGTTTTAAGTCTGGCAGTTATACTCAACCTGGTTTAGCCTGTCTGCAAAGGTGGTGCAGGGTATGGCTATAGCACATGCTATAGTTTCTTGGAGTCACAGGTGAGATTTGGGGGACAGATATATACTAAAGGTTAGTGAACTTGGCAAGCCCTTACACCAGAGGCACTCGGCTTTCTTGAACACCACATATTCCCCCTCTGTAGTAATAACATAGAGTAGTAGATGTAGCACTGCATTTGGAGTTGTGAAGACCTAGATTCAAATCATCCCTCTGATGCAAATTGTGTGACCATGAGCAAGTGACTTAACTTCTCAAATCCTGTCTCTCCATCT